>NC_044496.1:44711635-44936635 GCF_902362185.1 Chanos chanos
ATTCTAAAGATTTTCTTATCAGAGAATTTTCAGCTGTCTTTTATTTGGATCAAAGACAAAGATGCCATTATCTCTGTGAATAAGGTTTTCATACTCCACCACTCCAGTTCTCACTTTCCTCTGCATAAATGAAGTAAAAAGAAACGTATCCAATCCGTGAGCCACTGCTTAATGAGAGTGGAAATGATTAGGCGCAGTATGTATTGTGATGCAGGCCATGAGCGAAGGCCCTTTCAGAGAGTAGAGAAACATTTTAAAGGCCCAGACTTGTCACTCTTTCACTCCTACTCGGGCTCACTGTAACCTTTGGTATGAGTAATGGAATTCATACACATGTCAATCGCATTACAACAGTCTGAAGAGATTACACTACGACTAAAAGGGCTTAACAGTCGTTACTTAGAGGAAGAGTTACTGTCCAAATCATTTGTTTATTTTATATGAACTTTTTTTCCCTTTCTTTAGTGGATCACATGGTTGTCTTAAGATATCCGGTTAAGACAGGAATAGGTGGTAAACCCAGTAAAATTTCAAATCAGCATTGAAAGCCTTTCTGTGACTTCCTTGCATTCAGATATTAAGTATGATGTTGTTTACAAGATGTTCACAGCAAACATGAGCCACCCAATGGGGAGTGTGCATGAACAGAGGCTTGTGGTATTATTTCAATGTTAAACTGGTGAAACTGTGAGAGGATATGGAGAACTATGTCCTTTTTGTGGTTATTATAAGTACTATATGTGCGTAATACGCACACACACACACACACGTTGATAAAGATATAGATACGCTTCATATGGCCGGGAAAAGAAAAATTCAGCCTGTTTTGTTAACAGCGTGTTAGTTTTTCCTCACTACTGTTTAAGTCATGCATATAAAGTTACAAACTGTACAGTTTGAGGCTTGTACCTGTGACAGGACTCTTTGCTTGAGTTGGATAATCAAATAGACTGGTTTATTTTGTTTAGAAGGGTTAGGTGTAGACTAGGTTAGGTGAAGCTGGGTGTTCGGATGAGTAAAAGAGGTTAAGCACTGGTGTGTATCCTGGAGAGGACAAGCGGTGTTTGCTTGATAAGAGATGAAGACATTGAAAAGAGATGTGTCTGTCCTGAGCAAAACTGCTATCTCAGACCATGGTTCACATGGCGAAATGCGGTACTTGGTATCCAGATCAGATTAAGAGCACTGGTATAGACAAACTCACAAGGACAGAATTGCAAATGTGGACCTGGGTCTCGCTAACAGACCTGAAGACAAAGAGCTCAGGTCAAACTAATCAACTCTGATTACTGTCAGTGGTTAATATTATCAAATGCGAAACACCGGAGGAGTTTGCTGATGTGAGAAATTCATTTCTGGTAAAGTCAAGTGATCAGTTTTAATGCTAGCACGTCACAACCACTGAGAATATCATTGCCCTGGTCAAAATCAAAATAAAAGCGGATGTGCTCCAAATAGACCATGGAGATAAGAAGAAATAAATCAGTTTAAAAGACAGTGCTTAAAGACACAGACATAAAAAGAGATGAAGAAAATATTCTCTGCTCAGACTCCCCCCCTCTCTCTCTCTCTGTAACCATTTCATGATATCTTCATAAACCTCCCTGATAACTTCAGTAAGCCTCATGGGGACACAGGACAATCTTATTTAGCTAATGTGATGATGACTCTAATTTCAGGTCCTTTCTGCAGGAGGGCCATATCAGTTTAAGGACTCCACAAAGAGCTGTCAGGAAAAGACAAGCTCCATCATACAAAATAGACTAAATGGAAGTTTTCAGTCTAATAGAAACTGCCACAAAATTGTCTACCTTAATATGAGACAGTTTTGATATTTAAGATGATATATAAATGCAGAGATATGTAACATTATTTACCAGTGAAAAAAAAACAGTATATGGTGTATCCTGAACAGTATATCCTGAACATATTCACTACAGGCAATTGCTTTGATTACTTGTATAAAGACAATCTTGTCATTGTAAATTGTTCTCTCGTTACTGGCAATTTCCTGTCAACAGTACTTGCTGGCAATGTAAAATTGTTTTTAAAAGGCTTTTTTGAAGAGCAGTAACTACTGTCCTGCTGTTCTCAATTCTTTCAGAACAGTTCTAAATGCCTATCAGTAGTAATCTTAATTTAGTACTCCTGATGTTCTCTCCATCAGACTCATAATCAGACGGATCCAACAGAGTACATCATTAATCATCTCTTCGACTCATTCATGTTTTTAACATCCATGCCTGTTTGTGTGTGAATAAGAGACAGATTTGTGATCTGTGACAGAACTGGCAGCCAACACAGAGACTATGTTAAATCACTCAGACCAGCATGTGGAGAACTGATCTTCTCGCCTGTCAAGCCCTGAGCTGCCTCAGAATTACCATGAGCTCCATGGGCCAGCTTTTGCTAATTTTAAAGCATCCCTGCTGTATTAGACGTCTAGATCTAGAAGAAGTTAATTTAGAAGTTTAGAAACAAGTCTAATGTGTTCTGAGACGATTTTCTGTCTTTTATATATAGTAGCTGTCAACAGGTTGAATGCTGAAATAGAGGCATTCAGTTCTCATCAGAGAATTTAAAATAATAGGACATGCAAATATGTACTATAATATCAACCTCTTTATCTGAAGTAAACCCATACATTTTGATGTCTCATATCAGCTCTTTCCATGACTCTCAATGCAAACAGCAAACATAAATATGTGTTAATATCTACAATTAAGATAAAGATTAAAGATATTACTGTAACCATCCTGCGTAGGTGTGTGTGTTGTATGGAAGCTTCCTGTGTCTAACCTCCTTCGGGATGTTTAGCTCACTAACTTCACATTAGACAATGTTCAATGCTGCAACACTCCTTTCATAAATGATTCACCGTGGTTCCAGAGAGATGAAGAAATAGAGAGGACAGATAGAACAAGTGTGTGAAAAATATACTTGGAGAAAAACTAACAATATTTTAGAATAATGTTTAATAAACTTAGGAAGTTCATTTGGAGAACAGTGATGAAGTTGTTATTTACTGAACACATTTTTAAAGAATAGATTAGTATTCTAATCTCAGTATTTAAGTGAATCACTACACCGACACTTTGAGTGTCAGTACACATTATACAGTATCTGTAATGTGTCTAACATATTTCTTCTTTTTCTTTTTCCTAGTCAACTTTGACCACTTTCAGATCCTCAGAGCAATCGGAAAAGGGAGTTTTGGAAAGGTAAGGTCAGCATGTGAACGCACAGACATATGTGCACACGCGCACGCACACACACACACACAAACGCACACATACACATGCACACACACACACACACACACACACACAGAGACAAACACATACACACACACACACACACACACACAAACACACTTTGCTAGAAGTTTTACTGGATTGATACAGACAGTTGCAGCACAGCTAATGACGTCTCTTATGTTACTGTTCAGGGTTCATTTTAGTGTTTTCTTATGTCTTTGAAAGCCTGGAACAATTTCAGCCATTTTTCTTCTGTGTGTGTGTGTGAATGTGTGTGTGTGTGTATAAACACATTAGCCTTGAGTCTGTGGCTCTGAAAGAAGATGCAGAAGAACATCTTCCAATCGAATACCAATCTCAGGTGACATTTTATGAAAATGTCACTCCTAATTGCAGAAAATAACAACGATTTCATTCCTTATCACCGGCATAGGGCATAGTTTAATGTATAACTGGTGACGAATTCTTAATACAATTTCACTTTCATGTCAGATTTTGTAAGCGACACCAGCCAAGAGAACAAACAAAAAACATTTCTCTAGAACCCTGCAGAATCTATGCTGACTAGGTGGAACTGTAAGTGTGCTCTGCTCCCACTAGGAAAGCAGAGGTTTATTGACACAGCCTATGCAAGCTGAGTAGGCACACAGTTTGTAACTGTCAGCTATTGATGTTTGGCCCAATACCTGTTTTTCGATGAGTAATGCTGTTTGTTCTTCCTCTTTACTTTATATTCCTAAATGTATTCCTCAACTTATGCTTTCCATGCCAGCCAGAGCAAGAATTATGAAACAAAGACATATTGTCTAAAAATATATCATGCTGAATTGTTAGATGTTTAGACACAACTGTCCTGCATTATGTTGCACTCCAGGTGTTTTGCATTTACATTTACATGTAGATCTATTCATTTTCCAGATGCTTTTATCCAGTGCGACTTCCTAAGGTAAAATACAATCCAAGCATGTAGCCATTAAGGACCTGGCTGTGGTATGAGTGCCATGACTGAGTTCAGTAACATTTCAGATAAAAGCACAAGAAAAGTGGGAGGAAGTAAAAGAGTGCGGTACAGACAGACACGGGCAGAAACATCGCTAATGGACAGGGCACAACAAAAGTCCAAGAGAAGAAGGAGCTATTGTCCAACATGTACGATCAAGCAGAGCTAATATTTGGGATGCTATGAACAATAATCAACAAAATGACTATACTAGTGCAAGAGCAGCACAGTGGGTCTGTTGCACCATACTGTAAAGCTGTGATATACCATTCAAAATCCAGTCTCTCAATGTCCTGAGTAATATCTGCCATAGAGTGTCAGGAAATCCACATCATAAACGTAAATGTTACACAGGACAGCATAAGCATCACCAGAGAGTATCCATAAAATAGTGGCAAATAATATACATCTTAGAGAAAAAAGTAATATAGTGCCACACAGGTCATTTGAACAGTCAGTCAGTGGACAGGGGGTCAAGTGTAAAGGGGTGGGTTAGTTTGAAGCTGGGGTGGTAAGATTTCTGTGGAAAAGATGAGTCTCTTGCCACTTTTTGAATGTTGTTAAGGAGTCTGCAGATGGGATGAAACCGGGCAACTCATTCCACCTTTAAGGAACCACACATGAGAGGAGACCAGCTTGTTACTTTGTGCTGTGTGGTGGTAGAATCACCAGATGCTGTTCCCTCACCGACTGTAATGGATGTTGAGAATCTGGCTAACTAGCCAGCGAGCTAAAGTAATCTAGACAACTAGCTAAAGAGGAGTCTGCTGGGGGGTTACGAGTCATGCAACATGTTGTTAAAGAAAAAAATATATACTGTATATATTGTAATGTAATAAATATACAAATGTCAATTAGATGGTAATCTGCATGAGAAACAAAGGAAAAGAAAAAAAAAAAGATTCTAAAAGGTTATAATGATCATCCGCTGATAGTGATCAATTTCACCCGGACGTGATCACTATAAGCGGTTTCTATTGAATATGTGTATATATATGTGTGTGTGTGTCTGTGTGTGTGCGTGCATTTACTGTATTTATATATATATATATATATATATATATATATATATATATATATAAATACAGTATCAGCAATACAGTACAGTACAGTACAGTACCAGCAAGTCAAAAGCTATGCGCAAGTTTTGCAGAAACTTCAGAACAAACCTCTTCCCTTGATAGGCAAAACCTATTTCCCTTGCATTTTGATTCCAAAATTTTGCATATTAATTCCACCATAGAAACTAATGGTGACAGCATGCCTTACAGTCTTTTTAAATGTGTGTGTGTGTGTGTGTGTGTGTGTGTGTGTGTGTGTTTTTCAAGGGTTTTAAGTGCTATTGAAGATTTTTGTATATGAACAAACTGGTCCTTTGCCAGGAGAAGTTGGATCATAAATATACATTTCTGTGAACAGGTTAAGATCAAGTTCCATAACTTCGTATAAAGTGACCAGAAAAAAATAATCTTAAATCAATCTGATGGAATAGGCTTGTCCTTTCTCTTTATACTTCTGCATCGGTTTTTCCTTTTTAACATCCTGTGCTTAAACTCATTTGCATTTTCCTGTAGAGTCAAAGAGCCACTGTGGTGTTTGAGTCATGGGAGGCTAATTACAGTACAATCACAATAATCACAGCCTCCATAATTACTGTAGGAGTTTTGTTTACGATCATTCAACAGGTATGCAAGATTAACGTGAAACTGATATAAGATCAGTAGCCTCAGAGAAGACTGAACCCATGACTAGACTCTGCTAGCTTAGTGAACACATGCTTATCACATGCTTTTTTTTTTCACACACAAACTCGTTCTGTTTCTTACCCTCTCAGTCTCTCCCTCTGGCCTTGTCCTCTCTTCATTGAATGCAAACGATAAGAAGGGTCTCTCTGGTGTGCCTGTCCTGCTGTACTCTAGTCATAGAAGGGTAAGCTCAGTGGGAACACAAGGCAAAAATTGCTGCTTCTGGTCTATGAGTGGGTACAGATTGTACAATTACGACTAGCCCCTGGCTGTATCTCTCTCCAGTTACAGTCACTCTGAACCCTTCTGCTTCACAGATCAGTGTTCCCTTCAGTCCCAATCCTAGGAAATGACTCAACAACACATTTCTGTTTTATCCCAGCACTAACACACCTGATCCACACAATTTCATAATTCAGATTCAGGGAAAAAAAAAAAACTAATTCTGATTTTCTTTCTTGTCATTGCAGATCCAGTTTCTCATAAGAACATGTGACCATAGGTTTAAGATGTGTGTGACTTATTGATGTGACTTAACTGTTGTTTTAGACAGTAACTGATGCTGGAGGCATTTGTGTTTTAGACACTGTTTAAATATACTGCTTAATATTGTTGCTGCTTTCTATCTAGATATCAGTGAGAAATCTAGAGTCTGAAGAGTGTTGTTGTGCAGAAGCCAAAAGGTGAAGATATGTAAATGAGAAACACAGGTTTATACCTTGACGCAGATAAACTTCAGCTTCAGTCAAGACAAACAAGTACATCAACGCCCCTCCCCCAACCCCCACCCTTAGCACCGCCACCACCAAAATCACCACCACCAGAAAACATCAACTCTCAGCTCAAAGTGTAATCAGCTATGCTAATGACAGCATGAGCTAATCAGGGGAGTGGCAGAAGAAGTGTGCCTGTGTTTTGAATGAAGGTTTAAACAGCGCTACATTAAACAAGTCTCCGGTCTTCCAGCTGAGCTCCCCTGCTCTTCTTTGGCCTTTTTAATTGAAATGATACACGGCTATGAGGGATTATCCAGCAGGAGCAGCCTTTGCTCGGATGTCTGTGAAAATGCCAGGAGAACGGGGCACCTGCACACATGTCACCAGATTGACTGCACACATTTCTCCTTTCCTTCAAAACAGAGCTTTGTATAAAAGGGCTATATGACACTATTTTATAACAGTCTTAGCTGTTAAAAACAGAGCTTTGTGTAAAAGGGCTATATGACACTATTTTATAACGCAGTCTGAGCTGTTAAAAACAGAGCTTTGTGTAAAAGTGGCTATATGACACTATTTTATAACACAGTCTTAGCTGTTAAAAACAGAGCTTTGTGTAAAAGTTGCTATATGACACTATTTTATAACGCAGTCTGAGCTGTTAAAAACAGAGCTTTGTGTAAAAGTGGCTATATGACACTATTTTATAACACAGTCTGAGCTGTTAAAAACAGAGCTTTGTGTAAAAAGGCTATATGACACTATTTTATAACGCAGTCTGAGCTGTTAAAAACAGAGCTTTGTGTAAAAGGGCTATATGACACTATTTTATAACACAGTCTTAGCTGTTAAAAACAGAGCTTTGTGTAAAAAGGCTATATGATGCTATTTTATAACACAGTCTGAGCTGTTAAAAACAGAGCTACATGAGCACATTTTATGGCATTGCTTTAGAACTGAGCTTTTTGGTCTAATGTAAATAGGAATATTTGATATAGGTGATATAAAATCAATTTCTGAGCCTATAAGCATGGCTATACAAAGTTTATAGGTTTATATTCCTATAAACCTTTTTTCTTTGAGTTTCTAAGAGCTGTATAAAATATTACAGCAACTTTATTGCACACACACAGATGTACACACTCCCACAACTTTGTAAAAGAAGTTTATAATAAACTCCTTTATCGTGGTTTCCAGCGAGGTTTTATAACCGGGGTTTATGAGCATTGAAACTAACCGGTCGGGCAATGAAAGCTGTCCACTGTGATAGGATTGTTCCTGGAGCTGGAGCTTACAAAATGTATCAAATCATCCAGTGTGATATTAGGTAAATGAACGTTATCAGGGATGTATGTAGCTGTTTGTGTTGTTTGGTTTTAAGTGGTTTCGTTACGACCGTTTCTTTTCGTTAGTTATTAATGTAGGAGCTCTAATACTTCCTATAATCCCCCAGTCAAGTCTTCTATTCTCTTTATGGCGCCTTACAAGTTTAATCAGCATTTTCCAGCTCTCCTTTTGGCTACCGCAGTGTTTGTTTATTTTTACCTTCACAATTTAATCAAAGTTTTTATGGATCATCGCACATAATAATCAGGGAAGGGTTGTGATTTCTTTCTCTCTGACTTCACAGTTTAAAATAATCATGTCTTTTCTACTGGTGTCAAATAAAGGGATTAATTTATTAGATAAAACAAAGGTGCCTTCTGAGGCATATGCTTGTCTCATGCTCATAGTGATTATGAACTTGAATATGCCTCCGCAGATAAATGTCTGAGTATAACTGATTGCGCCGCTCATTTTTATTCATCTGCTAATAATTTGTGCGGGAGAAAAAAAAATCAATTAATTCGCCTAGACAATTCTCAGAAATGATTGGAAACAAGGATGAGTCAGTCAGTCCTTTCTCTCTCCCTTACTCTCTCTCTCTATCTCTCTCTCTCTATCTCTCTCTCTTTCCCTCTCCTTCTCTCTCTCTCTTTCTGTCTCTGCTGGACAGTGGTCAATGACTATTTTTGATGTTGGTATCCTGCTGAGGGCAGGTTTTAACTATCACTTGTCCTCTAGTATTTAAAAAGGCATCTCTCTCCTATCTGTGCTCAGTGAAGCGGACTCCCTGTCAAACACATGGCTAGAAAAAGGAGGCCTAGGTTATTTTTAGTGTGCGCTTATGGCTTGGAGGTGTTTGTGTGGGGGGCAGTGAATTAGCCTCAGCCAGAGTATTCATTGGAAGACAGCAAAATTCAAATTTGTACAATAAAACCTCTCAGAGGGACCTATTCTCACTCAAACAGGATAAGCTGAAAGCTTGTCTGGAGATGTGGACTTTAATCAGCAGCATTCCAGTTGACTTTGGCTTCCACACAAAGCTTCATCGCACAGACTTTGCAGTACCTTTAAATTAAGATCTAAGATGTTGGCTACTTTATAAGTCCTAATGCATAAGGCATAAGTAATTATGAATCATCCATTCATACATTCATTTTAGTATCTTAACTGTATTATTACGGTATTCTCAGTAACTCATAATGATTATCCCTCTTACCTCAGGGTGAGCAACAGTCTTTTTGATTAAAGAGGTCCACACCACAGCGTGTAGTTAGAAAATGTAAGAAATTCTACAATGACACACTACATCACAGAGTGCTTATAATCCATTATCTAAAATAGAGTAGATTCTACACACCATTATAAATACATAAGAACAGTATTTACACAATATAATGCGTGCGATATTTACACCAGATTTAGGTCCCTAAGGACATTTATCACCTGCATTCTATGCATGTTTCTATGCTATTGTGCTAGTTTTAAACCTGTTTACTAAATGGAAGTGTTGTATTCTACTTATCTTCACTATTGCTATTAAAACACAAACCTAGAAGAAGGGTAAGTAGCCATCAGTTTCTCATTAAACAGACTGGGGAAAAAAGGCGAACTAGAGCTGTTAACCTCATGCCAATTTGAAGTCTAGTCTACGCCTAACACCTTTGTGTCAAACAAACCACGAAAGGAGGATCTAAATCATCCCTACCACACTATTGTTTCGTCAGCTCTGACGCATAAATACAGATATGCTTTTTTACATACTTTATCAACACTGTTGTGTTTTTGCATCCTGCCTCCCAGGTGTGTATTGTTCAGAAGAAGGACACGAAGAAGATGTATGCCATGAAATACATGAATAAACAGAAGTGCATAGAGAGGGATGAGGTTCGGAATGTCTTCAGAGAGCTCCAGGTCATGCAGGGCCTGGAACATCCCTTCTTGGTCAACCTCTGGTGAGTGGAGATGCATGCGCACACACACGCACACACACACACACACACATACACGCACACACACATACACGCACACAGACCAACAGTGACAGACACAGAAACACAGGGGCAGAGCGAACTTTAGTGTTTCTGACTGCTAGTCATGGGCACCAACACATGAAACATCAAAATATATCTAGTACTTAAATCAACTGATCTAAGGTTTGCTGATACACATAAAGAGATGAATCAGGCCCGGAGTCCAGTTTGAACTCTTTAGATCAGTCTTAGGGTCTGGAAAGCCCTCACTGGTGTGATGTGGAGTGTGGATGATTTCCACTCTGACTAGACTGTTGATGCCACTGCAGTAAAACTCTAAGTCTGAAAATATCAGTGCTGCATTTGTACACCTACACAATGGTCTCAGTGGTCTTGCGTAATATAAGCAGACGGAGTTCCCATTCATCCCTCGCTTTACCCCGTAAACATCAGAGAGAAAGAATGGAGTGCGGTCGGCTGGAACAAAGGCTTGTGAGAGGGTTGTGAGTTGCGTTTTTATAGTGATGTTCCTGGAGGCGTATAGAAGCTTTAATGGACAGGCTCAAGGCTGTTCAGCTCAAACATTACCACGTGTTGAACTCCGTAATGCTTTCAGTAGAGTCAAGAATTGCTCGGATTCACTGGCATCAGCTAATGTTTTGCTGATAAACAGTGTTTGTACATTAAGTTAAATCTTTCTGTTGCTTTGTATTTGCTACCAAAAAGGTTTGGCAACCCCCTATCTATTAGGTTGTGTTGATAGCTAAGAATTTGGAAAAGCATTGCATTGCTTTGGCAGTTAACGGTGCCGTACGACAAACAGCAGTTAAAACAAGTGGATTCATTCAGTTCCAATCATTCAGCAATGACCTCTGGGAACTAGTGTACAGCCCAGCTCGATAGGTTCGGACATCCGCCAAGACTGATGCCTGAGACATTTTGGTACTGAACAGCTTTCTCTTTTTACCGACTGACAAGTTGCTCATAATAAATGTGTAGGGATTAACTCTTTTAAGGTTTGTCACCCTAATTTTTTTTGTTAAATTAGCTACAGAGATTAAAAAGTAGAGCAGTAGTGTAATTTGCCGTATTCCAAAAGGATTTTGAGAATGTTGTGCTTGTACAGTTAAAGGTATTTCAGCGTAGTTTTTGCACAAGTAATACAAACCTTATTCACATCTTACTTATGTCTTCATCTCTATGGAGTAAGGGTCCACTGATGGGGGGCCCAATATCACAAGCATAGTCAAAGCTCAAGAAATAACTCAACAGTATCCCAGCTACTTTTGGTGTTGAACATTTAGCTTGTGTGAAAAACAAACTATGGCAGCATGCTGACTTACGATAAAAGGTTGCCACCTCTCTTTATTCCTTTATTTTTTTGTTTTCAATCAGTAATATACTGGGGGATAGTATGATGACAGTTTGTTGGACGTATAAGCCTGGTTAAATGCAACTTATATCTCCTAAAATAAGAAGGTCAGAGATGGTAGTGGTTGCGTGTGAGTCACAGAATGTGTTTCGGTCCCAGCTGAAAGTTGTCTTCATACACGAGCAGGTCTTCTGCCTGGCTGAAGAAGCTGCTCTGATGAAGCAGACCCCAGATGGTTGGAGCAGAAGAGCTTCCAGTCAAAACCCACTTTTAGAAAAACGTACTGCATTGGCTCATTGGCTTCAGTGTAGCAGTGGTTGATGGCAAACCTACAAACATGAAACATCTGCTACCTAGAGACGCCACAGTAGACCAAACCATATCATCTTGTTATTTTCCATGAAAAATCGGAGCTTTTGAAATATGTTATTCATCCTCCAGTGTCTTACATAAGGGAAGAAAAGGTTTTCTGTTATTCCTCTGAAATCATCTTCTTTCAGCAGGTGTGATGTTTGGGATGTAACTCTTTTTTTTTTTTTTTTCGGGCCTGCAACACATGCACGATCATAATCAGCGGAAATCAAGACATCGCTCAATGTCATAAAAAGAGTTTAAAACAGAGACATTTCCCACAGGGCAGGTTATATCTCTTCTCCTTCACATCCACTAAATCCCCTGTCCTCCCTTCTCGCCCTTCTAATCACTCAACAGTACTCAGTGTCTTGTCCAGTCTGAAAGTGTTCAGATGTATCAATGTTTACTGAAGCTTCAGTGTGTCTCTGAGGCTAAAGAGCCCTACGCACACTCCATATCAACATCTCCCTCTGCTCTCTCTTTTTCTCTCCCTCTCTCACTCCCTCGCTCTCTCTTTCTCTTTATCTCCCTCTCTCTCTCTCTCTCTCGTTCTCTCTCTCTCTTGCTCTCTCTCTCTCTCTCACAGTGTGACCACTCTTGAGGTCACACTGTGCTAGCTGTTGATATCGGTGAAACATGTATTTACTTTTGCATTGTCATTAAGTAAATACAGTTTTTTGAATAGTCACAGATGGGTCACTAGTGACAAGATAGTGTGTGTCGTGTGACATTACCACTTAACTGTCAGGTAATTCAGGAAAAAAATCACCATTAACATCTGCAAAAATCGCTAGTTTTGAATAAAGCCTCAAACACACAGTAATGGTGAAAACCAGTAAAAGTGGCTTTGTAATTTTCTGTGGTTGTTCAGCTGATGCTGTACAGGTAGTTGCACTAAGGTTGTGTGAACGGTGGCAACACAAAGCAGCCCTCCATTAGCAACATCTAGATGTCACGTTAACCTGACTCTATTTCTGGCCTGGTGCACAACGGACGAACATTGAGTGTCCATTAATCCGACACTCCTCTCATACTCCCTGCTTCCTGACAGAGTGCTTCAGGAGCCTGTTGCCATGGTGCCAATCCTCTGGGTTTCCCATGAACACGTCAATATTTCCCCCAATGTTGGCTTCATGTTTGAATATTGTGCAGCAGCTCATCAAACAAACATGTTTACCAGCATCAGTAACAGATTCATACGTATTTAAATGAGCGGCCAAGTTCCAGCTCTGTAACAGTACTATCAAATGATCCTTATGTTCCCTTTGCTTTCACATTTTGGCTCCTAATCTAAATAAAGCTAATGGATGAAAGCATTAAAATAAAGTTTCCATAGGCATTCTCAAAATTCACTATTCCATACCCTATTCTTTTACTCTGTCTTTTAAAGAGATAATGTTCAGGTCAGTGCAGTCAGACCAGTCCCCAAGCCAGAGTACTCCCACGGCATTTGCTTGCACACACACACACACACACACACACACACACACACACACATACACACACGCACGCGCACACACATACACACAGACATACACACACATACACACACACACACGCACATCCTGCATCCCACACACTTCTGCTCTGGATGTGTGCTCATTTACACTTGGAATTGTCAAAAAATTTTCTCATGTCAACGCATTCCAAAATACACTGTATCGCCCTGAGGAGTGACAGCAATGTGTCCAGCGCCAGGAACATCTAGAGCCATCTCTCTCTCACTCTCTCTCAGCCTTACCCCAATTCTCAATCTAATTCAGCTCTTCGCCATCACACTCATAAATATGTCATCTCATTGTGTGATGAGCTGTGTTGATTGGCAGCTGAATGCAGGTGTAGTCTCATCTCCCTGGCTAATGAGATTTTTTTTTTCTGTGATTGCTTCGTTGTGCTCTCTCTCTCTCTCTCTCTCTCTCTCTCTTTCTCTGAAGGATCTCAGGGCTTTTTAGGTCAGAAAATGTTGAAAAACAAGAAGGTAATGATTTATTTCTGCTGTATTTTAGATTAGTCTGTCTGGACTCTGCAGATGCTCCACAGATTTTAAACCCATTCAAAAGGTAGCTGGAGGGCTCTATAGTTAAAGGCCCACTTCAGTGAAATTCAACATTTTTCCATGGAATATCTGTCTTGTGAGATCGGTATTACTAAAGCACTGCTGTTTTTATGTTTCGTATTAAAATAGATTGTATTGAAAGTGGCTGGAACATTTTTTAGACACTCAAAATATAACATTTCAAATGAAAAGACATATGTGATTCATAGACTGTCACCACATGCCCTAGTTCACAGCATGTAAATAGTGGCATATGGCTGTCCCAGGCCAAGCCTTGTCCTGTTTTTTTTTTTTTTTTGTTTAGTTTTTTTTTCCATTTTTCACTTGTTTGTTGTTCTTAGTGGTACGTCTTATCATATGGGGCGAGGGTTATGACAACACGGTTGCCGTTTGAAGCATTTGTGTTGATCTTCGGTGGTACGTTGTAGTACCGGTGTGCATGTCCCTTTGTCTTTTACTCAGTATGCTTTCTCTTCTATGCCATTGCTGCGTCTCCAATCAACACTGAGTTAGTACTTCACTTGACACATTATCTTGATTTAATAGTCCAGTGAACAAAATCAATTTACACTAGTCTCATACTCAAGGTGTGAGGTGACTTGTAGCCCTTCGCTGGATTTAAAGCTCTTATAACGATTGACTACTTTCCATTTAGAGGGGAATAAAGCAGAATTATGGGCAAATGTTTAATTCCCATGGATAGCAGCAGTCCATCTAGGAGCTTATAGAATGACTATATGATGTTGGACAAATCAGATCCCTCATTATTGTTGTTCACATGTTGAACTTTTCTGTATATATTAACTTCAAAAATGTGCAAATGTGTCAAGCTACCACCCTGTTGCACAAATAGCAGTCATCTATACCTGACATTGCCAGATAACTCCGATCGTGTATTGACTCCTCACTTTTTCAAATATATATTTAATATCTTTTCTTCATATTTGCACTAAGATCAATGTGAGCTGTGTAAATAATCTCACTTATTGTCTGCAGGCCAAACAGTAGATGAATATAAATACAGCTTAAAACAGCTTTTGCTGTTACACTTTGTTCCTCTATACACTTCTAATGAATACATTTAAAAATAACTAAGCCATTGAAGTTAACTATCCCATAGAGAAACCAGGAAAACATGTGCAGTAATAGGTATGCTCATACGTTCACTGTATGGGCTGTTGTAAATCCCGTTAAAGCCAGTAATGTTGAATCCTAACAGTTTTCACAGCAGTTGTAATTCTGCCATTTTACAATATCAGGGCAAATTTCAGCTGGTACAAACACTGATCAGTCCATGTGTCATACGTGTGATGTTAGCTGACGGGTCGTTGGCTTCATTTCAGGTACTTAGAAATATTATGAAGGCATCATAAAACATCGCTTCACAACAGTTCATACCAAAAATAACTGGCATTCATGTTTAATGAGCAAAACACAAATGATTTGTTCATGGTTTATTTGTAGATAAACTGCTTACTATTTTTTTTCTAGAAACACAAGGAGAGGACTCATAAATCTTTTTATGCCATACTTGCTTTTTTTTTTACTATTTGTCACTAAACTGGCTGCAACAGCGCTGTAACTCCGAGACATCAAAGATTACGATGCAGTAGCCTCGATTGGCCGACACGTGTTATGACAATTAACCACTGAGTCTTAAACACACACATACACACAGAAATACACGCACAGAAATACAAACCCAAACATGCAACAGTGTTCATTTATGCAGTCCTCTGCCCTTGGAGGTCTCCAGATGTCACAGTGCTTTGTTTTGGGTAAGTGAGTATCATGGTCTTTTACCAGTGAGAGAAGAGGAGTGAGAGCTGGCTTGGGGTTTGGGAGTGAAAGGGAGAGGTGCTGTTGGAACTGAAAATGCATTAGTGTCAGAGTGTACACTATAAAATCGATGAAGGGAGCCTGCATGTGGCAGTGCTAATTCACTTACGCCCGTCTCCCAGGAAACCACGGCCAGGCGTCTCCAGCTTCTGTCATGTATCCTGCTGCTTTTTCCACGCTCTCGTTTTTTCTCTCAATCTACCTTTTCTCTCTCTCTCTCTCTCTCTCTCTCTCTCTCTTTCTCTTTCTATCTTTTTTTCTGTATTTCTTTCTGCATCCGCCCCCACCCCTGCTCTCAGTGGTGATACTTGAATAGCTCTGTTGGTCTGACCTCTATCTTCATCACCAGCTCTGCTCTTGTCAGCCTCTACTAGATGACTCACAGAGTCACAGCAGTGCCAGGTCACTGAGACAGAGACACAATAATATTACATTAACCAGATTACACACACAGGGGCAGTAACACAGTACAATTTTATTAGCCAGATTGCAAAGAGAGAGAGAGAGAGAGAGGGAGATAGAGAGACAGTAACACATAGAGATAATAGATTACACACAGAAACACATACAAACACACACATACACACAGTACAAGATGATATGTCCAATTAAGGAAGAGATTGCAAGGGGTGCTTATTAACAAAATTATGAGGTACACTTTTTAAATAGTATCAGCTGTATCATGTTTTCTGTTGCTCTGCCTTTCACAGTTGCTGTCTTATATTTGGTCATGGATGCATTAAAATGCACCATATATATGTCTATACACACTCTCACATACACATCACCATGCCAACAACAACAGGTTAACCACCACGGTAACCCCTAGGGAGCTACAGCTGTGTGGCTATCAATTAAAGCTTTCTATTTATAGCCATTCCAGCACACTTTTGTTTGGTATGCATTATGTATATTTCCATCTTTTTTTGCTCAACAATCATAGCTACCTGAGTAATACAGCAGAGAGGTATTCTGTCATCGCAAGTGTGTTTCAATGAAGAGAACATGACAATGTAAACACAAGTTCCTTATGTGCCAAACTGCTCCACTAATGAAGCAGCTCTCATTTTTGAAATGACACCATGAACAGGTGCGTTAAAGCCAGCAACAGTTTCAATTTTGTGTCTTCATCTTTGCCTGAAGGTAATATGGAAAGCTCCAAACAACATTTGAAAAGATTATCTTTTGGTGTGATCTCCTAGTGTGACAGACTAGACATCACTCAGCTTTAGAAAAGGCTATTTACAGCACTCAAACACACACACACACACACACGCGCGCACGCGCACGCACACACACACCACCACCACCATCACAACAACAACAGCTGATTAGCGAGTGCATTTAGCATTCAGCTGTAAACATATACATCAACAACTCATCACTGTTCGTTGCCTGGCCACATCACTGCTCACACAGTTAATTTAAAGCCCACGTGTCATGATACAATAGTGAAATTATACAGATTATGACCTGCTGTTGACACAAATATTAGAAGCCATTTGACAGGGTGTTAGAGTGTAGCTTTTGGCAACAACAGAATAGAAAGAAAGAAAGAAAGAAAGAAAGAAAGAAAGAAAGAGAAGACTGGAATAATAGTTCTAACTGGAGTTGATTATATAATTATCTACAATATCATTCCTGAGCATTTGTGATGTCCTTTTGGATGTTTTGCTTTCAGGAAAGACTATTATAAAGCCTCTTATAAAGTCCTATGCATAGAATGTGGTATCTGAGTAATGTATGCACTGAGGTTTTGTATTTGGTCAGATGTGGAAGCCCGTGCTAAAATTACTTTACACCCTGTCTGTTAAGGTCAGAGTCCAAAGTAATCCCAGGGTGTTGTATTCCTGACTCCAGATCAGTCAAAAAAAGGGATAAGAATGGATTTTATACTGTTCTGAGTAGAGCAGAGTTCTGAGTAGTTCTGAACAAGACTGCCTTTTGTTGGAATCTGAGGTGGATCTCTGTAACTACCTCTATTTTCATGATGAAATTCATTCACTCTCTCGTCTCAAATGATTCCAGCAACAATAATACCAGTATAATAAAGGTTATAATCCTCTGTTAGACTGGTAAAGTTGATCCTCTGAAATGCACAGATATCTTTTAAGTCTCAGCTGTGCATCTTTAAACTCAGACGGTATAATACTAAAATTACAAACAGTAGCACACATTAATCTAGATCACATCTCTGCTCAATCAAACCATCTGTAATGACACTGCTCAATCCTGGCATAAAATAATGTCCCTGATTCTGTCCCTGATCCCTAAGATGTGTTGTGTTCATGATGTGTTCAGTAACACAGAGGTCACATATCTGATATATATTTCTCCATCAGCTAGTAACATAGCTAAAAATCCAAGGAGAATATGGTGCCATGTTCCCAATATTCAAAAGGAAAATCCATGAACCCGAAATGAGGCTCATGCCATCTAACGTGAAGCAGGCTTTTGGAGTGTGGTTAGATATCACTGTGGTATGAAAAAAATGTTTCCAAAAATGACAAGTTGAAACGCTGATGTGATCTGTTGACACTATGTTCTCATAATACAGCCAGAATAGGAGCATGATGCCTAACCTTACACTTCACCTATTCATTTCCATAGCCAAGACTTCCACTGATGTCAGCATAGCTGCTTAGCATTCTGTCTAACCTGTACAGTGTCAGTTGGGCTCACTGAGTTGAAAGTGTATCTTAACTACAAAGGCATGGGGTTATAACTGCAGCACTTTCACTATACAACCACACTATACAACCATAGTGTAATATGGTGGTATCTTCTCGAATTTCCCTCAGGATCAATAAAGTATTTCTCATTCTTATGCACTACATACCTCATACAAACAGAGGAGATTAAATTGAGCTTCATTTGGTTAGCAAGGAGTACACACAGTTCGTAATCAGAGTGTAAGCTTTTTCTTTTGACCGGCATGCAATTAGAAAAGCCCATATCCCACACCCTAGGTTCCATTGTGTTGTCTTATCTTATTTAAGATTGTCCTGCTCTTCTTTTTCTCTCTATGTCTCTCCCTCTCTCTCTCCCTCTCTGTATCTGACAGGTACTCGTTTCAGGATGAAGAGGATATGTTTATGGTGGTAGATCTCCTACTAGGGGGGGACCTGCGATACCACCTCCAGCAGAACGTTCACTTCAAAGAGGAGACGGTGAAGTTGTACATCTGTGAATTAGCATTAGCACTCTACTACCTGCAGTGTTGCCATATCATTCACCGGTAAGCTCTATCACTCAAACATGGCTCTACATGGGGAGAAAGGAGGTTAATTGGACTCATCTCATATTGGGATGCTTTATTAAGAAGTAATTAGCATGTAATGTATTTATAATGAGTCATTGTCAGTATGAGTGTCAGGATTACAATTAGTAAGGCTCATTCATTTTAGAATGAGTCGTTATTTTACATGTTTCATTAAAGGATAATTATACCACCATATAATTTACTATTCATATTGTTCATGATACAGTGCATATTTACTCTGTGTTACATTGCCTCTGAATGCTGAATTCGGTCATTATATTCACTGATTATGATGCCTGACACAATGCAGTAATGTTACTTTGATAGCTTCCCATCATTGATATCATTCATCCCTGTCACTACGTAGAGCATTTCTTTCAATCTCTTGATTGTCTATCACTCATTTTACCTTTTAATTGCATCATCAGTTTATCCATGCAATACCACCTCTTCTCAGCACATCACATTTATAATCTTATCTTAGATTTTAAAATATTAAATCTTTAAGATGAATATATATTTATGTTTCCTTAAATAAAATAATATGACTGAACACAGACCATGAATTCATGGGGACATATGATGATGTGAAACTCAAATTCACATATGGCTCTGTTTTGTGGACAATCAGAAGTTTAAAAGTAAAGACAGCCATCTGCCATCCAAGCCAAGCTGTGACTAGAACAAGAAAAACAACACATATCTCATACACATAAAAAGGGAATCCTATTATCTTCTAAGAGAACAGTGGGAAGATATGATGCTTTCAGAGAAAACACTAGAAAGTAACTTTAAAGTACAGGCTTTCATCCTGTGAGAATACACAACCAAACAAGAAACATGACTCAACCCTCAGATGTTGTTAGCTAACAGAGGAAATCAATATGTTTCTAGTTCACATCTTCGAAGTCTGAAGACACATTTATTAATCTTCAGAAGTGATAAGAAAATCTGATGTGTATTTAAGGCTCTGCTGAATATAATATAAAATTAACTGAAACATGGTCACCGACAGCTCTGTCACAGCTATTGCTATTCAAGTTTATCTCCAAAATGACACCTGGGAAACTGGAATTAGCCAGAGCGATTGTGAAATTCTGAAGGTTAAATTTTCAAAAATGCTTATTATATATCTAAGAATATTATTGCAATGAAATGGCAAAGTATCACCCAAAACATTTAGCAATCCACAAGTTAACAAGGTAAATGTTTAAGCACAACTGAAATTTTTCAGTTCTAACCAGTGAACGGTTGTAAATTAATTTCTCTCCAATTATAAAGAATGTATGAAACACAAATTAATATTTTATGAATGTTATTACAAAGTGTAGACCTCATACAAAATGCTAGCATGAAATCAACATATACTGCAAAGACAATCATGAAAGTTTTTTAAAGGTTTTTATACCCACAGACAGCTTAATAAAAAATCTATAAGGTTAACATTAAAAACAAGGAATGCTCTCTTGCTCTCTCTCTCTCTCTCTCTCTCTCTCTCTCTCTCTCTCTCTCTCTCTCTCTCTCCCTCCCTCTCTCTCTAACACACACACAGAATGTCACAATACAACTGCCAATCTTAATGATCTGTCAACTGAAATGATGACAGCCTGATTCCTAATTTGCTGGCAAAAGTTCCTTCAACAACAGTCTGAGCTGGAACTCATCATGGCTACTTTGTTGTGTCTGTCATTTCATTGCATTAGAAAGCTTGTGGAGACACCACCAGAGGTGGTTGCTGTGTAATTTTTTATTCCAGTCTGATCTCCGATAATCTGAAGAATGGTATTTCCTCAGGAAAACAGACTGAGGTGTTTTTAAATCTCCAACAGAAAGGATGGAGAAAACAGCAGGATGCTGAGCTTCTGCTCTCTAATTTGCATTTTGATGCATAATTCATAGAAGTCAAAGAAGGAGGAGTGGTAATGGGAGGGGTCATGCTTAAGGCTGTTTTATATTAGTGTGGCTGTCTCAAAGGGCCTCTTGAAATACACCGCAGGTTACATTCAGTGACACTGTCATTATCATCTCCCCTCACCTTAACCACGGAGCCTTCCAAACTACATACTCACCAAGAATCTGCTTCATTTTGTACATTACATTGAAAATGCTATCAACAGTTTTCCAAGCTTGAATTTAAGAGCTAATGGTGAGATTTAGACAACACTGGGTTTTGAGGCTTTTAAAAGAGGTTTGCAGTGTGTGTGTGTCTCAGAAACTCTTGATGGAAAATAAGTCTGAAAAGTCTGACAATGTGCAATGGACGTTTTTGAACGTCTGTACTCCTATGGTTTGATATATCCCCCCTCTCCTCCTCCCCCTCCTCCTCTGTCACTGTCTGTTATGTGATTTATTTTTGCCCCTGCTTTAAATAACCCAGTTTTGCACAGATTAGATGTTGTCATCAAGACTATACATCTAGGTTTAAACTGAGCGAGAATTATCAGGCGTCTAGGCTTCAAACACAGCAGCACCTCTGCGTCGCCTGAAGTACAGGCAGTACATCAGACTCGCTGAAAACTGATCTGGGATCATTTCTCTCTGTGTAATTTTTTTTATGAACTTATACTTTATTTAGCAAACACTGATCAATCTGATGACAATTTGCTTAGAGATTTTTAGGATGGGCAGTGAATGTAAATGTGAATATGGATGCCAATATTTTGGCTACTCCAGGAAAATGTGTTTTTTTAGACAGAAAGTGAATCATTCTCAGGATGTCAATGGATTTCATCAGTCTATCTCAGTAACACTGTAATTCTGTTCCACTTTTTTCTAATTCATGAGTCATTGTTGGCTGTTGTTTTTACTAGTTGTCTAATGTTAAAAATCAGATAACTGAGGTGGTAAAGAATTTGAGATTAGTCTGCAAGTATAGTATTGTGTGTCGTCTGCAGTGGCGATTCTAGACTTTTTTGACTGGGATGGCCCAAAACGAGCACTGATTCATTCAAGGGTGGCAGTCCTGCCTTCGAGCTGGTTGATCACCAATCATAGGCTAGGATTTTTGGGTGACACCCAGGGTGGCCTGTGCCCCCGAAACCACCCCTCTGGCCCTGCCCCAGGTAGCCTGTCTTTTAACATTGATTGGCACTTGACCAGACACAATTAAAGGATGGGAGTGGATTAAACTTCACTGTTCATGGATATCCTCCTTTAGAAATCCTTTATAGTCTTGGGCCAGTCTTAACCAATGTGTGAAAAAGTGGCCCTGTAGTATTTTTCCATTTCAGTATGAACGCATAAGTGAATTTTGTCAAACAGTTTACTAACAGAACAGATACTGGCCTCTTTAGCCTCTTTTTTGAGAGAGAATAAGGGCAGAGAGCTTTGTGCTGGCATCTAGAGTGTGTGTTGATTAACAACAGGAGTAAAAGCCCAGCTCCTCACAGACAGGCCTCACTGATGTGTACTAACTAAAGTCAGATGCTCTAATTGAGACATCTGTGATTACTCTTCTCAGAAAGCTTCCGCTCCTTATGCAAATGTGTCTCTTATTGTAATTACTATGAGAGTGTGTGTGTGTCTGTGTTTGGTAAGTGCACTTATACTTATGACTGCTGTTCTTCATAAATACCCTGATTCTCTGTTTGTCTCTCCACCTCCACAGTGACATAAAGCCAGATAACATCCTTCTGGATGAACATGGTATGTCCAGTCTCTTTTACAACTCTATCTATCTATCTATCTATCTATCTATCTATCTATCTATCTATCTATCTATCTATAATATTTTTATTTGTTTTTTATATTCTATAAGACAAATAAAATATTCTATTGCCTTTTATATTAGTATAAACCATATTCTACACCTTTATATGTTCTACATATAAACAAATAAAATATATACTTACATATTTTTTATTTTTTATTGGTTTCATATTTTATATAATTATATTTCTTAGATTTGTTTTCACCATGAATGATCAGTAGAAGTTATCATTTTGGGGCTGTGTAAGGTTATTTTTTCCAAATCTTACTAGTATTGAACAAACAGTATTGACTAGTATTAGTGAATGCATCACTAATGGAAAATTGCAAATCATTTGTTGATCCATCTTAATCTGCACACTATGCTAATTCCCTCCTTAATTATTAAAACATTCATTTAAAGTTGTGAAAGTACATTAAAATTAAAGTGCAATGCCTACTTCTCCCCACTTCTCTCTCTCTCTCTCTCTATCTCTCTCTTACTCACTCTCTTGCTGTCTCTCACTTTTGTTCTCTCTTTCTCTGTTTGTGAGTGCATATGTTCACATATGTTTGTGTATTCTCTGCTCACAGGTCATGTCCACATCACTGATTTTAACATTGCTACTGTGCTGAAAGATTCAGAGAAAGCGACTTCCATGGCTGGCACAAAACCTTATATGGGTGAGTTTACATTCTCACTTCATCTCATAGGTAATTATTTTCCTTCATTCACCTGCTGAGGAAAGTGTGTATCCCATAGGAGTGGACTGTGTGCAAATCCTCCTGAAAATTCACACTCTATAATTGACTCTCTGCTGTGAAACGGTACATAAAACACACTTTGCTATGTTTTATGTTTCTTTTTTCTTTCTGGGTTATTCGGTCTGTTTGAATGAACAAAAATTGTTCTGTTTTCTCAGTCTCATCAGGATAATCTGCACAATACATTATTGCTATTTTGGCCGTGTTATCCATAATCATGAATAAATATTCTCACAAGACCTTAGTTTGAATACAAAACCCTTAAAAACAATACGACTGAGTGTCTCTGTTGCATGGCTGTTTCTCTGTTTCTGTGATGTGGTGACGGCCAGCATGTTACATCTGCATTGCTATAGACACAAATTTAAAAAGATATGTGTCTGCATGAGCCTTCATTAGTCGTCATTCCCCATTGTTTGTGTTGATCTAAAGTACATCATGTTCTCTCTAAGTTCTGAATTCCTGTTTAAAAGAATACATTCATGTCAAGTGGGAATTTTAAGAGTAACCCTGATTCTAAGTATTGTCTCTTTTTGCAGCTTATGATGCATACATAAGAGAGTGTCTTTAGGACAGTAATCCAAACTAAGAAGTTGCTGGCAGCCCCAAGTTTGTTTGGCACACTGAGAACCAATTGATTTCTAATTAGAATTTGTTGAAAGTGGATCACACTGTTCTCTCGCTCTATCTCTCTCTCTCTCTCTCTCTCTATCTCTCTCACTCCCTCTCTCTGGCTATATCTCACACACAAACAAATCCACTCACACACTTTTTTCACACACTTACACATGCTAGTGCTGGTTCTCCATAAATTTTGTTTTTGCCTTGGCCTGGGCCTCATTGGAACATCACAACTGTCTTTCCGGAGTGTAACATCGACATCTGAATAAAAATATTGCTGTCCTGTTCCACAGAGAGAGAGTAATGTGATTACTAACTCATTCTGGACAGGCTTACTCTGTGTTCTGGCTGAAACAGCAGTACTGTCAGGCAGGGAGACGTCTGTCAGGAGCCGTGGCTGTTTGCAAAGATGAGGAATGATGCAGATAATAACAGCAAGCTCGCCCATCTTTCTTGCACCACAGAGGAATAGACCATGTTACCTACAGCATCTGTTTGCAGTTATATGAGATCAGTTTTCCATATGGACTTACGGTGTGTGTGTATCAGTACACGGATCCCTGTAGGGCTATAATCTAAAGAGAAAGGGACAGAAAAAGATAGATAGGAAATATGAATTTCACTCACTCATTGCTGGTTGGGTTGTTATGCAACAGCCAGATTAAATCATGCACTTATATCATACAAGTGCTTCTTGGCAGCAGTTATAGTGACCATGTATTTACTATTCTCTACACAGCAGTCAACAGATTAAAATCATAATAAGCTTTTACCATTTTCAATTCCACAAGCATATGGCAAAAGAAATATGTGTAGTTTGCATATGAACAGTTCTTTGTTCTCTACTTTAGGACATTTGTTATCTCATTATCTGTGTGGGTATGCATTTATACATGTGTGCATGCTAAAGTGCAAACTCAAAAGCAGAAGTAGGAACCAGGAACAAGGAACCAAGAACTGCACAGCATAGCTTATGTGTAATTAGGGAAGTATGAAGTAAATCAAGCTCATTTTAATCTGTGCCCCTTTGTGTGTGTGTGTGTGTGTGTGTGTGTGTGTGTGTGTGTGTTCCAGCCCCAGAAGTGTTCCAGTCATTTATAAATGGTGGTCCAGGTTACTCCTACCCTGTTGACTGGTGGTCTTTGGGCATCACTGCCTACGAGCTTTTAAGAGGATGGGTAAGTTCCAACACTTACACCATAAAGGACAATATTGTCTTTATAATACATCATAGGGTGCACTTTTCAGACACCACTCCCAGTCCATTTAGTACTCAGAGCAGATATTACATTGCCTGACAGGATTGAGAATGATCCTGCACTACATGAAACTATTTCTATATGGAAACTATTACCAATTTTACATTATTTCACATAAATAATATTTATCTTTGAGTATTTGTATGCTGTATTTAGGTAGGACTACATTGTCATGATCAGATATTCTTGCTAATGTCATACTACATAATGGATGATTCAGACTTTTATTTACTCTAAAACACTTTAGGGTTGGGGCATAACAAAGTGAACAGGTTAAGCCTGTTAGTGAGAAAGTGAAAGGACGGTTGAGGATGTGGCATTATGTTGAACTGGAATGTCATTTGTGGCTAAGCTGACATGGGAGCACAGAGCGATATTTTAAGATTCTCATGGATTTGCAGATTCATCAGGTTTTAACACTGAAGAACTTGATCAAAATATTGGTCTTTATCAGAGGAGGGTGATGGAATTTGAGTGTACCATAATTATCTATAATCAGTGGATCAAAAGAACCTGCTGGATTTGGACTAAGCAAGAGTACATTTGCACCAAAAACACATAAATGGATTATTTGAGTCCTTCAAAATGAATGGTAAGTTTAGTTAATGCAATCTTTTTAAATAACATGAAAACGACTTCCAGTGGTGACTTCCTGAGTACAATTCATGAGTTCGTCATAACTAACATAGAAAAAAAATGCAGATTCGGATTCGAACCACTCCTTTGCCTCACAAGGGAACACGCTACCAGCTAAGCTACAACAACATCACGCGTGTTGAAAACTTTTACCATTCTTAGCCTGCCTGTGTAACAATACCTGAAAAAGGAAAGCAGCAGTAAATACGTGACAGGTGGAACAGAAAGATTCTATTCACCAGTCAAAGCATCACTGATTCATCATAGAAAAAATATGTATATCACTGCAGTAAAACCACTTTTGTTGTCTGGTTTGAAGAAAGTTTTTGGGTAAAACAGTTCTCTGTTGAAGAGGAAAGGAAAAACAATTCCTTTACATCTTAATTAAAAAGTGTGAAAGTGAGTCAACAGCTGACTTTCAAAACTAGAATTTAACATTATGTGATGAGTGTTACATGAAACAAACAAACAAATCCTTTTCCAGTGTACAACATTGTGGGATCACTGCATTTGTTCTTAGTAACAGGTTTATTCACTTATCATCTTTAGCTATAGCTTGATAATATCTTACCACAGTGATATAGACAAAACGCCTGTTGCTGGAGGGACTCGAACCCCCGCCAAACCCCATGAGACACCTCTGTGTGCACAGTGCTCTGCCGCTGAGCTACAGCAACCAGAAACCCAATTGTATCTTTTGCGTTTTATATTTGATATGACGGTTTTTGATTGGTTGGAAGATGTGTCCTTAACAATACCGGAAACTCTGCCCTCTCGCTAAGGTTCACTGATGTTCGGTCTAAAAGTAACTTGTATTGTTTTCTGTTTGATCTTCATATTCAGTTGAGGAGTTGATCAAGTTTGTCGACAGTCTTGTATCAGGTCTGCGAAGTAGATGCCGCCATTTCTCCCTCCAATATTTGATATCTTTGTACATATGTCCTTGTATGTAATGCTTCAGCTCAGTTCAAACATTAGAAAACATTAGAAAAATTAGAAGAGGAAATAGGACAAGAATGGTTTAAAGTTCTGTTTTCTCTTCTAGAATTTTAAAACATCTCTTCTTGTTCATGGCATCGTCACACAAAACCTGTTGAACATGTTTTAGTCATGTGCATAACATTCTCTCAATACGTGGCACAGCCAGCCCTTGAATGATAGCAAAGTTTTACATGTTGTTTGTTTGTCTATTTATCACAAACAAACTATGTTTGTGTTTCCATTTTCAGTCTAAGTTAGCATTCCACAAAGCAGTCAGAGATACCTAGTGACACAACAGAGACAAATTCTGATGAGTTGCATCTGACATATTCGATATCCAATATATCTGCATTTTAAAAGTGGCCTAAATGTCTTATCTTATCCATTCTGTTTTAAGATGTAGACATTATGGTAACACAACTGAGAAATTAAGAATGACAATAACAACATGATTCTTTTAAAATTAGTTATATTATAAATAGGGTTGAATTTTATTAGGAATATTGGTAAACAGTAAATTGTTCTTTAGAGCAATCATATTTTTCTGCTCTTTCTTGTATACTTCATTTTTGTTCAGAGGCCATATGACATTCATTCAAGCACAGCAGTGGATGACGTTATTAACATCTTCCGTGGTGAACGTGTCCGGTACTCTTCCACTTGGTCCAAGGGTATGGTGACACTACTTCGAAAGGTAAGTGATGTTCTGGGAAATGTTGTGTGTTATGGTGCAACTGCCAAGTGGGGATCTATCTCATGCTATCCCTACCAAGTTGGGCCCAGTTGTTCAAAATGTTTAATCTGGAACAGAATGATCCATATTTGTAAATCCCATGTTTTGCTATCCAGGATCAGGTAATCCATTTTACTGTTGTTCCAGTTTTTCAAAGCATTGGACTGGATCACTCTGATCCAGATACAAACTTTTCAAGATTACCAAATCTGGATTACCAGTGCTCTAAATGGGATTACATATCACAATGTAGGCTCCTAGCTATGTAAAGAACAACAGGTAGAATAGCCAGTGTGGGGTCACTTTATTTGAAGAGCCAGAAAACTCCACAGAAAACTCCACAGTACAGCAATATAAACATTCCCTTCCATTTTCAATTTTTTTAAACAGTCAGATCCCTCACCTGACCCACAACAAATAAATAAAAATAAACAAATAAACAAATACATTGTGGGTATTTTGAACATGTGTTTTAAAATCATAAAAAGGCTAAATGTCCAAAATAAAGAATAAGGGACAGACTGGACATGCAATAAGGGACGCAGTTGTTAAAAACTACTTTTGACTGGTTCATCTCTGATGATTGTGTCATTGTAATTAATATACAGAGATAAATGACAGTTAAAATTAAATATATATTTTTTTTTTATACTGACAGCTGTTTGGGGGTTTATTTTATGGGGGACGCCCCCCTCCCCCCTTTTTAACTTTACTGTACTGAAAGACTTAGGTAGGTAGCCTAATAGACAGCCTAGTGTCTACTTTATCACGCAACGGGTAAACAAATCAAGTTCAAAATATAAATAAATGTATATGTACTACATGGTACAAAAGTTGCATTATTTGACCAATTTTAAAGTTTTATTACATTTTGTTCCTGAATCCACCCTGAAACTTTTGAACAACACATACTGAAGGTTTGACCCAGATCAACACCAAGATTGGAATATGTGATCTAATCTGATTTCAGAATCCTTTTTTCCTTTTGAACGACCCATTTTCAAGATTTGATCCAATCTGACAGCCGAAATCGAATCCAGATTACTTCTGACAACTGGGCCCTGGTTTTACTCTGCCAAGTGGGGACCTATTTCGTGCCATCCCAACCAAGTGGGGACCTACATTAATGGGGACCTCACTAGATCAAATGTGTGGTCCCTGCCAAAGTGGGGACCTGTCTCATGGTTTTCTCTGACATGTGAGGATCTATTGTATGGTTTTCTTCCACCATGTGGCAACCTAAAGGGTATTAATCTGGCCAAATGGGAACCTGCCTTGTGTATCTCCTGCCTTGTGGTGACATCAAAATTCTCACATTCTTTTTTGAGAGAAGCACATTTGCTTTTGCACATTTTCTGTGTTAAATTTTATGGCGCAGCTCAGGTTTTGCTGCATCAAATTGCCTGTTTCAGTTATATTACAGTTTTTGTCTTTTCATTTAGTGGCTACAGCACTACAGCAGAATACATAAAATGCATACAGTATGGTACTGTTACTGCTACAACAGAGAGAATGCGTGAAATACTTTGGAGACATACTTAAACCATGACTTCTCTTGTATTATGTATCTCCAGCTGTTGACTCAAGACCCAGAGAACAGACTGTCCTGTGTGGCTGACCTTCAGGACTGCCCATATCTGGCTGATGTTAACTGGGACGCTGTACTGGAAAAAGCTGTTCCTCCAGGCTTTGTACCCAATGTAAGACTTTTAAACATCTGAAATGATCTATGCAGAATTTTTCTCCACTGTGTATTTCAGTAATATATTCTCATGACATTCTAATTAATCTGATATTAATCAATTCAACACTTTTGAATATATTTTGCATCTAAAGTTGAATGTCATCTGTTGTTGACCGCAAAGGATCTGCAGGTTGAACATGTGGAATCATTCTTTGGTATAACAGTTTCAAAGGCACAAAAACAAGCTGTTTTTTCCATCCAGATAAGAGTTTAATTAGTGCTCTGTATAGTAGTGGGGGAATTAGGTTTTTTAGTGTCTTGTGATCAATTAACCGAAACTACACAGAATAGTGCCAACAGATCAACAGCTTGGAAGTGATTCCTCAGAGAGAACAAGCGAAACAACACTGTGCTCTCTCTGACTCAGACATTTTGTCTCAGTAAAGAAGTGAATTCATCACAAGTCCATATTGAGAAAGAAATCAGGAAAAGAACACCCCATCTGTTTCAAATCATTTTCATAAGAGTCCATACATAGCTGAGTTCTGGGTAACAGCAGAGAATAGTTTCAGTCTCTGATTGGCTGGATGTACTGCAGCTGACAGCAGGAGTAGAAGACCTGAAATTTCCAAGTTAGAGAGTTCAGTTACTCCCAATAACCCCGCAAGTGAACAACACAAAGCTATATTCTGAAATCTCAGTGGGTAGTTACAACATGAAAACAAATTTTAACCATGTTTTTCAGACTCATGCCCTGGCCTGAAATTATTATGTCTGGAAAATGCTTTGGGGATGTGGAGGGGGCTCAGAGATTGGAGAATATATTTGTTTGCCTCACAAAATTGAGAAGGATGACCTCTGCAGACCTGAGGCACTAGCCACCTCACAATATGTCGGCAGTTCTTTTGGGAGACGAGAGATTGAGTTTTATGACCCAGTTTATGTATTGTTTAGATGGTAGACAGTGAATGGGAGGCAAGGGCTAAAAATATCAGCTTGAAAAAGCAGCTACATGACAGGAGATTGGAATGACCTTTTGCCCATGTCTGAACACTCTTACAGTGATAGGAGAAAAAAACAATCTTAGTATAAATCTGATGAGTCGCTGTAGCTTTCTCTCTTTAGTTCAGCAATGTATGATGTTATAGAGGAAGGGATATCTGATGAAGTAGACTGAAGATAGATCTAAGAGTTCGTCATGTGCTTTATCTGTTATATTAATAGCAGCTAAATTGCACACTAAAATGAATGAAAAAGGTGCTTAGATTGTGTTGTTGTGAAAACAGACTGCTTTGGCAACAAAGTATAATTTCTTATTAGGTCTCATGGTGACCAAATATCAGCCCTGTTCAGGTTTTACAACAATATGCATGACACATCCCTAACTCACACACAGAGTTCACATCATTCATTACCTTATGGAATCTGCAGTTCTCTAGTACATACTGAACCTCTCTCTCTCTCTCTCGCTCTCTCTCGCTCTCTCTCGCTCTCTTTCTCATTCTTAGAAAGGCCGTCTGAACTGTGATCCTACCTTTGAATTGGAGGAGATGATACTGGAGTCTAAACCTCTCCATAAAAAGAAGAAACGTCTTGCAAAGAGCAAGTCCAGAGATGCCAATAAAGACCCTTGCCCAATGGTTAGTTATCAGCATATTTTTGGAGACTAGATAAGATGAAGGCTTCCTCTGAAGGCCACGTATCTGTCTGTCTAGCATGTAATCTTTTTAACTCTTTAACACAATAGAACAGCAATAAAAATCTCAGCTTTTGATTAAAGAATGCTGACTGGTGGACTGGTTAGCTGGCTCAACTTACTTGATTGATTGATTGATTGATTGATTGATTGATCATACTTTCAGCCAGCCCACCTGCAGCAGTGCCTGGAGACAGTGAGACAGGAATTCATTATCTTCAACAGGGAAAAGTGAGTGATGACCAGCATTTATCCTTTCACTTAGTCCAAGTCTCTCTCCCTCTCTCTCTCCCCCTCTCTCTGTCTAGCTCTCTCTCACACTTTGCGAAATAGTGACGTTTGACAAGTCCATAACTAAATAAGGTAATGTTCCAATGATGGTAATGCAAGTAAAAGGACTTACAAACAAGTCCCTTGTTTTGTTGTGTTATTATGCCATTGCTGTCCTTAGTCAGCAAATGGGTTTTAACAACTTTGGAAACGTTATGCATAAAGTGACGGTGAGTGATGTTAAGAGCTCTTTTTACTGGCAGCTCAGCTCTTGAGTTGTGATGGCTCATTAAAAAATCCCCCATAATGCTGACTAAAGCTTGACTGCACTTAACAGTAAGCTTTCACATTCACTTTAGTGAACAGCCAGTTTTCACATACGCTAACAGTAGTCTGACCTGTACCAAAGCACCACTTGTGATGCATATTTTTGTTATTGCACTGTAGGAGGTCGTTTTGGAGAAATGAATTTTAGAGAGAATTTTTATTCTGGTGTTTTCCTTGTTTGTACCCCTCAAAGAGAAAATGATCTCACCAGTGAGAGAGTTATTCTGTGATTTCTCATTACTGTTCATCATCCTTTTCCCTTTATCAGTATCAATACATCTGATTGTAGCTGTTTGCCATTTATATTTAGTTAGGAAAAGAAAATGATGGATACATCTGTTACAGAAAAGAAACAAGTGAATGGGTAATTACATTGTGCCTTAGTGACATTACAAAAACTCATTAACACAGTTTCCTGTACTGGCTTTCAGTGTTACTATGTGATTTTGCTGTTGGTTTTGTGATAATGAGTTATTCATTAGTGTAAAGTCAGGTTTGTATGAGTTAAATGATGGTCCAAACATTTTTAACATGATAACAAAGCTCATAACTCTTCATAAAACAGTTCTGGGGTGCCTTACATTTTGACTAATAGGTAGTGTTTGGCTGATAGTTATAAACTCCATGACAGAGCCGTTTCAAGGGCTTTGCAAAGAGTTACTGCAACAATCTGGTTTTCACTTTTAAAGGAAACACAAGGCGGAGTTTTGTCTCTCATTTTAATTTTTATAACCTGCTCAATATGTGAAGTCATGCCAGGGGATGTAAATAATTGGTATCACCAACACAACCAGATTATTCATGTTGTGATGAATATTCTATGACTCAGAGGCTGCCGACTTTTGTAATATGAATAATTCATGTATTTTGGGATGGAATATTGATTGCAATTAAATAACTGAAATCTCTCCATCTCACTGGGAAAACCCGACATCAGTGTCCGACCCAAAATAAAAGAGCACATTGTCTAGATGCAGTGTAAATGTTATCCAGATTTTCCACACCTTGTCAATTTCTGAACAGAATGATTATTTTATTAGAGCAAGAGTCAGTAAGTTGCTCATGTACTGAAAAAGTCATGGTTTCATTACTATTGATTAAAGTGCTCAGACTCTCCCATCAGACAATAATCATGTGTGATGTTACTTATTATAGAAGCATGTTATTATTAGTAGATCTCCAAGCATTTTGTCTGAATTGAATGGTAGTCAACACTCTTTCTGAATTAGTTTGTCACCCTTAGAGTGATACAGACTTCAGGCTAAAAATCCTTCTCTGACTCCCACTCTCTCCCTCTCTCCCTCTCTCTCTCTCTCTCTCTCGTTGTCTCTGCATACCCTACAGATTGAAAAAGCAAGCTCCCTCTTCTGAAGCCACAGATAACCAGTCATGTCCTGCCACACCAGGCAAACTGCATGACAGACCTAACAACAACCAGCTCCCACGGTCAGATGAGAGGACTGCCTGTCAGACCTAGAGGGAAAGGACATGCTGTGGACTACAGCTAAACCTGATCCCCCTCAAAACTATGACTCACCTAAGCTTTTCCCCTGCTGCATGCCTGCTGTCCTCCGCTAAAGAATATATGGGAAAAAAAGAAGGGATGAAAAGCAAAGAAAGAGATAAATACATCCTCACTGGACCCCCTCCATCACCCACTCCTGCTGCTGCCACTTTGCACTACATTGCATCGAGGGGTAACGAAAAATACAGAAGTAAAAAATGTTTTCAGCCTCTTCTCCGCCTTAAGACTGTGTGTTAGTGTGTATGTGTGTGTGAATACATGTAGAGAATCATTTGAGGGAACAATTCATGAACAATGGCAAAGCCAACTGACTGACTGAGTATGATTAAATAGGTTGCATTAGTGAGAGTGAGTGAGTGACTGAGTGAGTGAGTGACTGAGTGAGTAAAGGAGTGGGTGAGTGAGTGAGTGAGTGAGTGAGTGAGTGAGTGAAGGAGTGGGTGAGTGAATAAATGAGTGAAAGAGTGGGTGAGTGAGGGACTGAGGGAGTGAATGAGCGAGGGAGTGAGTTATTGAGTGAGATAGTGAGTGAGTTAATCATTGGTTTTCTGCCTCATAACCTGATATTTACCTTGTGGTCTCTCTTTTTCATAGTGTAGCATTAGGCAGTCATAAGCTTTGTGACAGCAGTGGGACTTTTCTCTTAATATATTTGTGTCTGCTTGTCACAGCTTCGTGCTGTAATTTGTTATCAACCCAATAGCATCCCAGTAGCATTTAAATGACCAAAATATGCACATCATCCATGTTTACTTGTCTTTGTCTGTTCTGATGTATAATGTGTACTTTTTTTCCAGAAAACTTTATGCAGACCTATTTAATCTTGTGGAAGAGCACATCTCTCATACATACATGAACTTCAGAGAGTCAGTACTTTTCCCTTCCCAATCTGTCATTTAAGAATCTTTGCAATGTTTTAAAGGTCAGACTTTTGTTCATCGGGTTCAGTGACCAACCGCCTGCACTTTGAATAATCAGTATGAACAGTAGACATAGCACACGCGTCTGTTTCTTTATGTCGTTCCTGCTGCAACTTTTTTAATGATTATTCTTCCATCCTAGCAGTGCATAAACATCAGTGCACTTCTCAGAAACAGAGACAAAGAGAAAGGAAAAAAAAGAGAGGAAAGAAATTTACATAAAGGTGAAAAGCAAAAGAATAACCAATGAAATTCTTTAATGGATGAGAAGCTCTTTCATGTGTTGTCTTGTTTATCAGAAATTTAATTCCCCGGGTTTGGTATATGCATCTCGTCTGTGCGGCGTGCTACGCTGAGGTCAGAGACAGGTCCATATTTCATTCTCTTTAACTCCAGTATGCTCGGAGAGAGGGGCACTAAAAACCTGTTTACTATTTACCCCATCTAAGGTTAGGATCGATGACATCACCACCACTAATTACTCAAAACCAGACCTCTCTGCATTTTTGCCTTAAAGGTCACAAAATCTTGCTGTTTTTTTCTCTTTTGCTGCCCTCTTTAATTGGGGATTTAATTGGGATCTCTCTGGCAAAAAAATGAGGTGATTTTTCTGCTCAATTTGATTTGGAAAGGGCAGGCCTATTCAGAAAGGATGAAGGAGGCCAGAGGGATAAGAGAAACAGAACAATGCTGACGGTTTGTGAAAATGTCATTTCTATTTATGTCCTTCAGAATAAACGTTTATCACCATTCCCAGAAATGTGTTATAATTTTTTTTCCCCCTGACTAAATCAGTCTTTAATGTTACCGTGCTCTGATGTTAGGCGTCAGCTCACCGGGAAGAGGTGAATGCACACACACACATGCGCACGCATGCACGCACACACACACACACACACACACACATACACACATACACACAGTCAGTGGGTCAATTATGAAAAGCTATATTAAAATTTGCTTCTGTGCCTATGTTCTGGGACAGATTGTTATTTTATCTTTGTTGTCCTGTGTTCTTATGTAGCGTGAGCTGCTAAATAGGACAGATGAGACTTGGGTATTTGCATCTCTACTTGATATCCAGAGTGCCTAGAAGGAAGCAGGCCCCAACACACACATACTTACAAAACACACACACACCCACACACAGGCCATCAATAGCATTGAACTACATGCAATGATAGCTGCCCTAGTTAGAGTGTCTCACAGATCTAACAGCCAAAATTAAAAAACATGAAAAGAAAAAAAAATTGTTTCTATCCTCTGAGAATTAAAAATTCTGTTATGAAATTAAATTTTTCATTACTCCCAGCTTCCGAAACAAGTAATTATAGACTCTTGAGAGGCTCCGCAATGAATATGAATTTACAGTTTCTCTGAGACAGATGTTCTAACCTTCGACATAACTGTAGTCATAACCCAGTTTCATTCATTTTAATGGGACTTACAAACCAGAAGGGCATTTCACAGCTCATAAAGCTGCACAAATTGAAGCTTTTGACACATTATGGAAATACTGTGTGAAATATTCATGTCTCTAAGCCAAAGTTTAACATCACTGTCTGCAATCATTACCAGAGATGGGTCTACAAACTGCTAAACAAGGCACTATATATACACACGTGTGTGTGTGTACATGTATATATAGAGAGTCTTCTCATCACACCACAGTCACTGAACTCAAGGATCAGGAGAACTGGGTACACTCCTCATTATTGTGTGTCAGGAACTTTTGCCATCAGTGGGGAACCTGCACCATTGCAGACAAACACTGAAAATGGAAACGAAATGGAAAAGAAATGGTGTGGGCTTCCACACGCTATATTTACACAGATACATTTGTAAACTAGGCAAGTAAAAAGGAACACCAAAAGTCTGACTTTAAATGTTTTGGAGGACACGTGCACTAGTCCTCACCCATGCACCTTGATTTAGGGCTGGTGCCACCTTGAAATTAAGGGACAGAGGGTTAAACCTGCCCCCCCACCCCCCACCAAAAATATTCCAGGTGTTACAGTTAGAAGTAAGGTAAGAATTAAAAATTGACCTAAAACCATTTCAAACGCTTCACAGGAATACGTGGACTTAGTCCTCTGAAAATCTGATCCAGGATAGGCACAAAGGGACTAAACGCAGCAGGTGAAAGCCAGAGGTTATGTTTTCATTCAGAGATAATGTTGGAGACAGTGAGAAAGACCAGCTTGGCTCTGTCAGAGGTCTACTCCATCCAAGATGGAATGAGATGGGAGACCGCTTTATCCTCAAATGTCACCGAAAGCACCCTGCTCTTCACCACAAACAAAAGCATTCCAGACCATGATTTCTGCTCATCTCAGATGCACTCTGAAATGTCAGAGCGTTCTTTGCCGCAGGGCCTGCGCGTTTGTGAGCTTACCTCTTTTATGTCGTGAGCCGTGTTATCTGCTGAGATTTCCAGAGTGTCTTTGGTTGACTGGTTTAAAGGAAATTAGAGATACCTAGGTACTGTATATTTGTCCTCTTCCTAGACTATACATAGCTCGCACAGCTTTTTGCTACAACATAGACTCATGACCAATGTACAGTATAAATCTGGACAACTTAGGAAATAACAATAAAGTGAAATTCAGCATGTGCAAGACTTACTGAGAGTTTGAACTGAACATGAATCTCACAGATGTAATACAGGACACTGTAAGCATAGTGTGTTCACAATTTCCCCTTCTTTTTTTATCTCTCTCTCTGATCTTTTTCCAACACTTTTAATAATAATCTATAATCAGACTTCTTTTTGACAGCAATCAGAGTTTTTTATCATAATAACGACATGCAGTAATATGCAGTTACTATATTTGCAAAACCACACACACACACAGACACACGCACGCACACACACACACGCACACACACACACACACACGCACACACACCACCACCACCACCACCACAAATGCACATTACAGCATATATAACACTTATTCTCTTTTGTGCAAACATTTTCTTGATAATGTTCATATAATGTTGATGGGATGGTGGGGTGTGGTGTTTCTTTTTTGTATGGCACCAAACTAATTAAAACGTCAAATTACCTGTATGTTATAACTATGTCAATATATGACTCAGTGATCAGTGTGTCATGAGTGGACTGAATCAGTGTTTTCAGGCATTGGGAGTGAGGCTCTGTTGTATTTTCAATCTATTTTCACCCATTTTGTCCAAAAAGGCACTGATGAGCTGATTCAAGCCACTGGCTACGTCTCTAAAATGGCATATGTGACAAAGCAGCCCTCAGAAATGATCAGTCACCTCGTTTCAGGACACCCTTCATTATTGCACATAATAACATCCAGACTATTTCCCTCCATTTCTCTTTGCCAGGCAATGATGCAGCTCACCTCAGAGACAAAGGGGATCATTTGTCTGGCCAGCTCATTCACTGCTGATACCTGGCCATTAGGTAAAAGTGTAGCCAACAGTCAGGATTCCTCAGTCACTGACACGCATTAACATTAATCATTTGACCTGAGGCTGCCTTCACAAGCAGGCAACCACTGGGACTGGGACACAGATAAAGGTTTAAGAATTGGTCAAAATGCTGTCTGCTGCATGATGGAGCCAATTCATCTCCTGATCCCTGACATTACTCACCTCACCGATACGGTCAGTTAAAGGACCCAGATGAGATGACTGATGGAAGAATTCCACATGGGAGTATAAACTAAAATATACCATGCCACCTGAGGGCAGGAGAGTTTTATGTCCAGTGATAATTCAGATTTCATAGTCTTTCAGCCACAACACAACACAAAATGACACATACACACACACACAGTTTATAAATATAAAGCACTGTAGATATGGAGAAAGTCTACAGATGGCAAACCAAAACTAAGTGGTATCAGGAAAACAGCAGAGGAAATGATGTTGGATAATGTAATATAACAGTACAACAGACTAGACTCTGCTTATTTCTGGAGTGGCATTGTAATGTTGATTCTGTTACAAATGGATCACATCTCCAATTACCAGGAAGCAAGGGCTGAAATGACTTCCATTTGGTCCTTCATAATAGTACTTACTGAATAGAGGTCCATGTCCATGTAAAAAGACACAAAATCCACCTCAATGCTTTAATCTGATTTCAAGCATATGACTCAGAAATGAATATTACCAGTCTTCCTTTTTGTGGATTATAATATTGGAAAGGCTTGATCTTCCAGCCAATGCATTTGACCAAATCCAACTTTAAACACTAGCAGAACTCTGAAGAAGGATCAATGGCAACTGCTATAGATCTACGAGAAGGCATTTGACATAATGACTACAATGAATCAAACGCATGACATTTTTATACAACATATGTCCAAACCACATCCACCACAGTTCCTCAGCTCTACTGACAGCTACACTCAACTTTGCCTTCAATCCATTAAGACACCTGTATTGAACTTTTACCAGACAGCATTAGTTATGTGATTTTTATGAATACTCCATGGTTGTTCCATCCAATATAGCATGTGAATAAATCAACCATGCTCTGTGAGACTGAGTTCAGATGATTGGGTATGGGTAGTTTATTTCTATCTAACCACAGTCATTGTCATAATAGGGACCTGTTTATCACTGTCACTCATATAATAATTCATGGAAGGCATGACCCTAATGAGAAGATGAAGGTTGCTTAACATGTGTGTGTGTGCACGAGATAGAGAGGTAGAGAGAGGTAGAGAGAGCGAGAGTGGTTATACCCCATTGCATAGAGTCAGACATTTACAAATAGAATGGACTATATCATAGTAACACTACTGAGGGAATAATGTTAGCTTTGTATGATCTTTGGCTCAATTAAGGAGTTGCCTTGCACTCATATGTCTCTTTTCCACTACGACGGTGCTGGTGCCCGTGCCCGTGCCGGTGCGGAGCCAGTGCTGCCTTGGTGCCTTTTGAGAACCGGCCCGCATTTCCACTGGTTTGGGAACCGAACGCTACATAGCGAAAGTTTGGGTAATTTCCGTGGGGAAAAAATAATATCGGACAGAACGCATTGCTTGCTCTTTATAAATTTACTTTTACGCTAGGCTTCCACACAGCGAAACACCTCACGAATTTTGTCCCAGAAGTTTTCGCTCTGGGGGCAAAATTCATGAAAATATTAAGTCTGTCACCTAGCTCAAAAGTTAAAACGAGTGTTTAAATGAAGGTCTGCATGAAGTGGTTTAATTGCACCAGCCAGAGCCGCGAGAGAGAGTGTCTTTTTCTACCACTCTGGGTCCGACTACGTTCATGTAACATGTAAACAACAGCCAGTATTGATGTAGACACAAATTGTTACTCATGCATCTTTTAATCATATACATATTTTCATGCTACAAATATCCTTTAGCCTACCGCTACTTGATCAGACGTTTTTTGTTACTCCCGCCTCTCTAAAGAACGTCACGGATCAAACGCTGAACTGATTGGTTCTCGCGTGGTTTTTATTTGCATAGCCTCTGACGTCAGCGGTTCCAACTTTTGGGACCAGCATTTCTGTGGTGCCGTGCCGGTGCCAGCTTTTCGGCTCCGGCACCAGTATTTTGTCAGTGGAAAAGCGCGGGTGCCGGTGCTCGATCGGGCACCGGCACCGGCACCGCGGCAGTGGAAAAGGGGTAATAGTGGATGCCTTCCAGTCTTCAGCATGGACACTTGATTCTCTTTAATTCCAGTTTGTATTTCTTAAATCCAACCTATTCCTAATGGGCGCATCTGAATTCCAGAGTTGTCGAGGAGCAAAATAAAGGTGAAATAAAGGTAGAAGAAAGTTGTGCTGATGTACAAATGTATTCCCTTATCCTCTTGTCTCCAGAGTCTAGCCAGACTGGAAAACAGATGGGAAAATCAAGCTAATACCTGAAAAACAGAACAGAAAAGTTTAGTTGGTCCTCTTGAGAGTAATATAAGCTCTGGGCTGAAACAACGTCTATTTCTCCCTTCATCTCACTTGTTCTCTCTCTCTCTCTCCTTCATTCACTCTGTCTGCCGACAACAGAACAAAGGCACTTAGCCTCATTTGACACTGAACTGAAGAGTTTCTATCTGCCAACACTTTCCTCCTCGTCTGTCAGTGTCCAGAGCAGACTTGGCAGCGGAGACATCTTTAATCATTTACAGTTTCGCACAAAACTAGCGCACGAATATCAGTCACAAGGCCTCAGACACCTCACTCATGTATCTTTTTAAACAACCGTTCAAGCGATCTGTAGCTCTTACACTAAATCATGTACTTTACAAAAATGTACTCTTGCATCTTCAGAGACCATAATTATTATGTGATGTCATTCACTCATTCATTTTCATTTTCAAAGCTGCTTATCCTAATTAGGGTCGCGGGACGCTGGAGCCTATCCCAGCGCTCATTGGGTGAAAGGCAGGGAAACATCCTGGACAGGTCGCCAGTCTATGTGATGTCAGACAAAACCAAACGAATAACATCAATAAGAACTTGATCCCTGGGCTGAATTATTCAAACTGTCTGAAGCTAGGTGCATGATAAGCAAACTATGAAGGGATCTTGGTCTTGTAAGCCATGACCTCTAAAGCTGTGTTCACACAATCATCTTGAGATTCTGTAAACAGAAGTGATTAAAAGGAGTCACTCCACCTCGGTAGTTATACATATATTTTACAGGAATAAGAGCTCTTTTGTGCATTGTACCTCGAGACAATAGTGTGAACACAGCCCAGGAGCCAAGAAAGTGTTGTATTTGATTTGCATCATATGTTTCGCTTCTGAATCTTGGCCTCTACCAAAGACCCCAGACAAGGGGGACTTATAGCTCTTTGGTCCACATACTCCTCCTGAAATTCCTCTCAAAGTTAGACTCTGTTTGAACTTCACTAATATGAGAGCAGCATTGTCTCTCAACTGAATACTGTAGTGGAGGAGTGGATCTTGTTTGAGGTCTCAAAAAGTATGGTTGGGTCTTAGTTTACAACTCAAGAAACAGTGAAGCTGTCATGTAAATAACTGTGCGCGTGTAGAGACAAGCTCTTTTCACACTGTCATAGCCATATCATGAGTTACCGTGTCCTGTGTGCCTCTGTGTCAGTGCATGTGTGTGCTTGTGTGTGTGTGTGTACTGGATTCTGGACCACTTCAGCATCTTGAGATTTAAATATTGGCCGGTGTGACAAATTTACTTGGATGACCATTCAAAGCTACAAGCCCAAAACGAAACTTTAAGTCCAAGAAAAGTTGGTTCAGCATTAAAACAGCCACCACTGCCAAGTAATCGTTGTAGTCCAGACCTCAGACAACCTGCACGAAGGGGAATTTTATTGTCTAGGCTCAGAAGGCCAGCGTGACGTGACAATTCTGCCGTTGGTGTCTGCTGATGTGTTAATGTGGTGTGAGACTGTGAGCACACAAACTTTACCCTCTGTTCTCAGTCTTCATGCTCCTGCTCCAACATCACCTCATGGTCATTACAGAATTTAAAGCTCCTGACAAGATTTCACATGGCGATAGTTTTCACTTTTTTATTAATGTTTTATATGCCACAATTTCACATTAATGTATGTGTCAGTAAAAATGCCTTCACTATATCTTGGATTACTTATCTTATGTGTCCATGCATGTGTGTGTTCATCTGTTTCTGCATGCCTCTGTGTGTGTGTGTGTGTCCTGGGTTTTGAACCACCTCAGCATTTTGAGACTTAACACACAAATACACACACAAGTATGTGAGTGTGATTTGACTGTAATATGTGTAAAAGACAATACACATGACAAACTTATAGATCCATCTTCAGTCTATCTCATCAGATTTCACACAACACTACACTAAGGAGAGGGAGAGCTACAGCAATTCATCAGAGTTATTCTAAGATTCTCTTTCTCTCCTATGGAGCCTATAGGAGACAATGTTTTAGATGAATGCTTTAGATTCTCTTTCTCTCCTATGGAGCCTATAGGAGACAATGCTTTAGATGAATGCTCTTTGTGCATAATAATCACCTCATTTGCTACTACAGCATGGAGTATGCTGTGTAATCACCATTACTTGTTGTTTAACATAGGTTTGACTGTTTCATTTGTAATGTGAAGTTAAAGTATTATCTGTATACTGGAAATATGCCAGTTCTGTGTCTTGACAATATCTGTCCATGGAGAGATTAAGAGCGTCTTCAACAAGTTTCAAACTGAGGATCAAGCATCCATCCAATCTTATTCAAGATCTGGTTCTTTTAGTTTGAGTCCACATCCACATAAAAGTAAATGTCTGAAGTTGTCTCTACACTCTCCCTCAAAATTAAACCTTTTTTTTGGATGCAGTCTAAACAATAATACACCTAATCGAATTAGGATGAGAGCTGAGCACCTGGGCCCTGCACTGTTTCCATTAGTTTTGTAAAATCACACATGTGACATCCAGAGGAAATGCTGAGAAACACTGGCCTGGACAATGCTTTTATCAGTCAGACCTGACTTTTACTTCAACTGCATAGTTAAGTCACCAATGTTGTACTAGCTCGTTCTCATCATTATATCAACAAAAAACTTGGTAAAATAACTTTGACATTATAGATGAGAAAATGAATACTTGCAAATGTACTCTTCTTTAAATGAACCTTTAGACTCAGGCTAACCGGCCGAAGGTCAGGGGTTTTTATCATGTCCTCATTTTTCCAGAGAGGAGAGCGAGCTAACTCCAGAGAGAGTGCGTCTAAAGGCAGACCACATCAGGCTTCAGTTGGCCTCCCCTGAACCGGTGCATTCATGAGTAATGTCATGACAGAATGATGAGAAATTCATGAGTGTGTCAGAAAAATAAATGTTATTGTGCAACTGTTGTTGTTTTTTTTGGGGGTTTTTTTTTTAACTCAAGAGCTTTTCCATCCTACTGTCATTCTGGCTCGTGAAGATTTGGACAAATCGGAGTCTGGCCACGAAGTGTGAAAAAGCTGGAGGCACACGGTAATTAGTCTCCAGATTCTAGACGTCATGCAGACATCTGGATGAAAGCACATAAAGAGTCCTTCAGCAGAGTCAAATCTTATTGGCTTTGGGTTTAAACTACAGTTTAAACTATAGGATCACAAAATCCCATTACCCTGCACTTCTTGCACTGCGGTTCAGCTCAAACAGTTCAAAAAAGCAAACATTAAACATGAGTTTAGGTCAGGCTGTCATTCCTGTTTGGTCAGGATGTGGGTAAAAGCATGAGGATACTACTGACAGCGTACGCTGAAGATGTTTACTAAATATCACACCCAGGTTCCTGAGTATATGCAGCAATGCATTTGTCAAGCTTGACAAAGTAAAACAGTAGAACCAAATGCATAAACAAAATATGAAAATGAATCAGAAAATAAAGCTACAGTACATTAAAGCAGTAAAAGTAGTAGAAAGTTTTGATATGTTCATCTGTGGAAAGATGTAAATGCCAGAGTTTTAAGGATTCATGGTATACTATCCCCTGCCGACGAGTCATCTAAACACAAAAGCCACAATATTTTTTATGTAAACAAAGGTCAGAAACAGAACACTTCAAAATGTTAAAATAAAAAGGCGTTACTGCTTCTGCCTACATCCGCGAACCAGTCAACCGAGGACAGATGACATAAAGCAGTTTAATGTTCATGATTCATACCGAATTTGTTTAGAAAGAAAAGAAAGAAAAAAAAAAAAAGAAGGAGAATAAACAAAACGGAGTGCCTCTTTAATCCATTATATTCTCTGCTTTCTAAAAAATTAGTATTCACTTCATCAAACTCAAACCGAGTGGCCTCATTCCTGCATTAGTCCTGCTTCTGAGGGACTATTCTTCCCTTTTTAAAGTTTAAATAGTTTCTTTTTCTCTTTCTCTTAAAGGTCTTGTTGCAGTCCTGAGAATCCGAGGGCGGGTAGCGGAAGACAAACACCCTACCCCCGTGGTCGGAAACGTCCAAGGCCTCGCCCACCGAGGTTTTCCTCTCTAGCCCCTCCCCCATCTCCCATCCAGCAGCTTCGTTTAAAGAGCAGCCCTGATTATCCGTATGCATCTCTGTGATGGGCTGATTAGTGTCTGCCAACTCCTGCTGAGGGAATTCTGGGTCAGGCTCATTTTTGTGTGTCTCTCGCTGGGCCTCCGGAGCTTCTGGCTTTTCCATAACCAGGACCTTTAAAACCTCTTTTGAACCCTCTGCTTTGGAGTCGAAGAAGAGTTTCTCTAAGCAGTTTTGTCTTTTCTTCAGGACTCTGAAGGATAAACAAACAGAGAGCGTATTCCCATGGGGTCGGGGGTTGGGGTTGGGGGCAGAAAGACAGAAAAAGAAAGAGAGAGAGATAGCGTAAGAGAAGCCGAGCAGAGAAAAAAAACAGCCGGACTGCTCGGAGAGAGGTGGGGTTTTTTTTCTTTTTTCTTTTTTTTTTACACCCGGTAAATCCAATGCAAATAAGCATTTGAACACGTGTTCATTCGTAAGCCACTGACCTCTCCTTGTCCTTGTCACTGTCCTTGTCCTGGGAGCAAGGTGTGAGATTTCTGTCCACAATGTCCTCTCTTAGTCTCCCTAGCATGGACCTATGTTCACCTCCAGTATACCTGAAAAAGATTTGATTCTTCTCAACACAATGTAAAAAAAAAAACCCAGCAGTGCTGCTGTAATAATGGCTCGGTGACTGAGAACTGAGAGAGAGGGTACAGTGATGAAAACAGTTTTGTTTGTAATTTTTTTTTTTCTGTAAAGCAAGCTCCCATATGCTGGCATGTTAAAGCCAAAATACAGCCAAAATTTTCAACAACACGCGCTTTATTAATACAATAACGTATTTCATTGACTATGACAAAAATAGATGCTTGGCATTACATTTCATGACAGTAAAGTCAGAAAATTCTGAAAATATTACGCAATTTACAGAATAAATCTAGGAAGAGTTCTCACTCTTTGGTATGGTGTTGGCTGGATGCTGGTTTCGGGTAGAGAGCATCAGAGAGGGACTGGAGTTCCCCCTCGGGTAAAGTGGGTAAGAGAAGTCGCAGGATTTCCTGGAGAATGCACTGTGGAACCAGGCTAAGCCTCACCAGTACAGCGGCAAAGTCCAGATTCTACACAGCAAATTACTACATCTCATCTCACTGACGTCACAATGTATCCATATGAGTCACGCTGAAGACTTACAGTACATCGTTTACACAAATAATAATAAATAAAGGAATCAGACCTCACACATTTGCCTCTGCTCCTTTACAGTTCCACTTTCTAAAAAATTGGTATTAGCATTACTGTAATACAAATATTACTAGTGTTAAGGCATGCCTGTGAAGTTTCCATTTCTGACCAAACAATCTGTAAGATGTTTTGTTTACAGCGTATAGAGGAAGAAAGAAAAAGAAAAGTAAAAACTTGTAACCTGATCACAATATGTGTAAATTCTCTTAAGTTCCAGCTGCTCCTGAATATCCTCCAACACCTGATTCTTAATCTCCATTTCCCTCAACCTGAGAGAGAGAGACAGAGAGAGAGAGAGAGAGAGAGAGAGAGAGACAGAGAGAGAGAGAGAGAGAGAGAGAGAGAGAGAGAGGGGTGGGGGGGGTGGCAAGTAAGGGCAGTGAATGAATGAAGAAGGCCAGTGATGGGAGCGCCGTGGGTAAATCTGAAGCACGTGGACGTAGTGGGGTCGATATCGGTGAGAATACACTAATTAAAGCACCAAACTTCTCATACTTACACTGCAGTGGTGAAAAGACAGACAGATAGAGACCAACAGAAAGAAAGACAGACAGGCAGAAAGACAATTTCCACCGACCATGCTCTTACATTTAAACTCACTTTTATTAAAGGCACAAAAAACATGTCATAGTTCAGGGAATTCAGTACTGAACAGAATAAATCACCCATTGTCTTCAACAGAGTAAGACAGTCAAATCCTCAGACTCTCTCTTTCAAAAAGTCTCTCGAGTGTTCATGATGGCTATTTAAAAAGAAAGAAAAAGTTCCATAAAATTTAAAATGAGCCCAAAATGAGCCCTTCAGACTTGCTCATCTATTTCTCCTACAATCTAAATTCAGAGCAATTCAGTTACATTTTCTGTTCAATTTCAGACATTGTGAATCTTGAGGGACACCTTTTCAAAAGCAATCTGAGAACTGAACAGCACAAAATGCCCACTCTACTCACACATGCAAACTGGGCTACAGCTCCTCTGAGAAACAAGAAGTATGACAGGTAAGTGTGCGCGCGCTCGCGTGTGTGTGTGACCACTCTCTCTCTCTCTCTCTCTCTTTCTCAGCCTTTTAGTGCTCTTCACACCCAAACCCCTCTTTCTCACACAGACACACACACATACACGCACAGGCCTGTCTGTCTGTCTGCCTGCTGAGCATCAATTTACCTTGCTTCTCCTCCCTCATAAACATGTAATCTATATTCAGCGCAATCAGAGTTGCAATCAGAGCTTTCACCAGACTCAGCCCAAACTGCCTGCTTCTCAGTGATGAGAACAAGCGAAAAGCCCTTCTCACACAAAGGAGGAAGTGAGTGTCAGCATTGTATCAAAGTGTGTATGTGCTACTGCTGTGACTTTTTCATTACTGCTTCTACATTGCCTCTGTTCTGCACAATGACCTTTCTCTGGTCTCAAAGGTGAGTCTGACACAGGAAATAACTTTGAAGTAGGGAGTCAACATAAATTGGCTATCAATATGCAACTTCAATTTGACAGACAAATTACTAATGATGTTGTAGTTACCTCGTTGTAGAAAGCTCCAGGCAAAAAGGAGTTTCGTTTGAAGATGTGAGTTGTATGTTTTACAGTGGGCGCAGAACGTATTTACAAGTAGACGAGACAAATAGTGATAAAAAGAAGGGGGGGGAAAAACACAGCCAGGAGTTTAATTCTCTGCTTATGTGACTCTCCACAGTTCACTTTAAATCTCAGTTCTAACACCTACTTGCAGCATCTTCACACCAAAAACAAACAGTATTTATACACGCGAATGGGAAATGACACTACCTAACTTTGATTCAACATGGGTCAAAGGTGAAAATAAAAAAACCTGGAAAACTTGCGCCACCTTTCCTGTCGCTTTCAGACACATAAGAACTGCAGCTATCACAAGTTCCCGTGATGGTAGAAACCACGTCAGTGTGGGAGACTAAAGACCAGCCCATGTGCATCAGCAGCCAGGTGCTTCTTTTAACCTGCCCAAATTACCGAGGTCTCCATGGAAACAGGGCATGCGGAGGCCCACGCATCCATTTTCTCAATTATTTTTTAGTCAAGCATAACTAACCACAGCAAGGAATTCGCTGTAACTGTAACCAAATACGTCTTAACCATTAATATCTTGCAAATGAAAAGTTTTCGAGATTACGTATTCCTGTACACATAAGCTCACTTTCATTTAACACACACGACCTTCAGTCAAACACTATCCAAACAAATATGATTTGGGTTGTGATGGTTAAATAAATTATTACCATTTACCAAAGGGCACACAAGGTACACATGTGGGGTACTTGACAGGGTACTCCGTTGTCATCTGATGTGACTTAAAGTTCATGTAGAAAAAAGGGGCCTACAGGTGCCCAAAAAGTACTAGAGCCTTGAAGATCATACTGATTATAAACAAAACTGAACATTCTATAGGAACTCACATAAGGTTCCATGACATAATAGAACCTTCTTTTTATCTAGTTCTAGCTGTGCTTCAGACGCTGCTCAGCTTACCTATCAGTCAGGCATTCTTCCACCTGCTGTCTTTTACACAGCGCCACCTTCAGGCTCTGGGCAATCCTGCAGTCCTTCTCCACGCTGAACAACTTTTCAGGTTCATCTCGTCCGTCGTGGTCGTCAGCTGAAACAGCTTTAGGGCTCTGACTACGCACCAGCTCCTCTCTCTCCGTCTTCTCCTTCTGCAGCTGGAGCTCTGCCTCCTCAAAAGCCTTGAAAGGGAGAGAGAGCGAGGGAGAGAGATGTGGGGAAGAGAGACAGATGAAGAGAGTGAGAGAGACGGAGTGAAGGAGTGCAAGAGAAAGCAAGGCAGGACAGGGAGAGAGCGTGACACAGAGAGGAAATTGGACAACCAAAAGGTAAAGATGGTTATGTAATTACTTATTTCTCACTTAAAGCCATGTAGGTACTTGCATTTCAAACTGAAACCATATGATGATTAACTACTCATTACGAGAATAATATGGAGCATCTGGTAGTCTGAAGGGCACTTTCATCTAAAAGTTATGCAGAGAGGGAGAGTTTGTGTGTGTGTGTGTGTGTGTGTGTGTGAGACTGTTTCTCACCAGGAGGTGGCTGTGTATACTCTGACTTGTCTCTGTGTTGTGTAGGATTGCTGTATGACTGCGGAGCTCCTGCATTAGGAGGGTCTGCAGGCTGATAAAGCCAGAGAAGGTCTCCAGCGCTCTCATCCTTTTTTCAGCTTTTTCACAGGCCAAAGCAGCCACCTCCACCGCCAGCCTCTCCTCCTCAGCTCTCACCTCCTCCTCTCTCTCCTCACGTAACTCCTTATACACCTATGGACAGAGACAAAGTGAGAAGACAGACAGCATGAGAGAGGGAGAGAAACAAAGAATGAATGAGATACATCATGAAAATCTTATTACAAACACTGTTCAAGTGAGAGCAAGTGTCAACACACACTTTCCTTTGACTTTGCACCTTAAATTCCTCAGCCCTGTTCTCTACCCATGCCTGTCTATTTAAAGGTCATTTTCAGATGCACCTGTAGTAGATCTTTTATGTGAATAGTTTCAGAGAACCTCGTATTCACCCCCCCCCCCCCTCCCCCCGATCAGCACTCCAGCTCGCAAATGCGCAGCTAAGTGGGTGCTTTGGTCATAATGTATGACTCATCATAATGTTACCCATGTTAGCCCACACCTCTGTGTGTGTGTGTGTGTGTGTGCGTGTGTGTGCGCAGGAGAGAGAGAGAGAGAGAGAGAGAGAGAGTGAGAGACAAATCTGGTACCGTGCAATACTCACGGCTTTAAATGTGTATTAAACTGTAACTCATTTTTTCAATTTCATAAAACGAAATTAAAATTACAAAATGTTTTCTTTCATGCCAGTAAAGCTCATTTGAATTTGAAGTTCCTGTTTGACTATTCAATTTTGTCTGTCCCCTCTGCCTCTTAAAAGCAACACCCGCACACATTACACAAAGAGTGGCCTGGGGTTATATTACATAAGAGATCTCTCTCTCTCTCTCTCTCTCTCTCTCTCGCTCTCTCTCTCTCTCTCTCTCTCTCTCGCTCTCTCTCTCTCTGACCCAGCCCATGTTGATAAGCAAACTGCAGCAGATGCAGTAATGTTTTCAGTGCCAAGGGACGGAGACAAAAACTGTGTGTGTGTTTGCGTGCGTTTCCACATTCCTTGAAGCCCTCCTGTTACCATAGCCAGACAACTTTAAAAGCCTTTCCGTATTAATATTCCGTTTCTCTTGGGAACGTGGCTTGTAGGTTTGGTGGTGTGTGTTTGTGAAGGTGTGTGTATCAGCACAAACATAGGTGGGGGTCCGGGACAGAGGGGGTTTTAATATGAGACAGACTAAGACACTGGCCAAACAGAAAGGCAAACCAGCTCCACAATACACACATGCACGCACGCACGCGCACACACACACATTCATTACAGATCATGTGAATTCAGTCTGGCTATCTAGAGGCTGCACAAAACAGTGAAATATATTCTGTCTTTCTCTCTTTCTCCTCTTTGCTTTGTACTACATTCCTCAGGGAATTTTCAAGGAGTGTGATGTACACTTTGTGTCTGCAGAATTTCTGTCCCTCCCTCGTTCTCTCTCTCTCTCTCTCTCTCTGTGTCTTTATCTCTGTCTCTCTCTATCTCCTTCTTCCTCCTTCTCTCTGTCGTTCTGTAGTTCAGAAACTCTGACGTTTTCAATTTGCAAACAAACCTTGATGGCACACACTAAATTGTTTCCGATGGCCGTCTGTCGTTTGGTATGCTAATTATATGTTTATTTTAGTATCTGTTTTAAAGTGATTAAAAGAAGCGCCTCTCTGTTGGCCTCTATCTCTGTCTCTCTCCTCTGCTCCGACGCTTCCCTCTGTCTCTCATGCTTTTATGAGGCCAGACAGTGGTGTGTAGTGCTGAGTACTAATGTAAGGGTTTTTCCTTAGTGGATGCTCCCACATCCACAGAGAATAGCACAGAACGCTCACACAACCATGCACATATTCTCACACACACACAGGCGCACGCACGCACACACAAACACACACACACACACACCCCTCCCCACCGCAGCCCTGCTTCCTCTTAAAAGGACCTTTCATATAGTGCAGCTTTTAAGAGAGGAGCCGTCTCTCCTGTCGCCCGACAAAAAGGTTTCAGCGTGTCTAAACGCCTGTAGCGCTGCTAGGCGTTGGTATGCAGAGGAAATACAGAGGCAGGGTTAACATAACTCTGAGAATGAAAGAAAAGACTTTATTTTTCTTCTGTTTATGTCGGATCCACATTAGCGAGAGTAGATGCAATTATGTGAACTCTAACACAGCGCCCTCTCTAGAGCAAGTGTTACAGTGTTAATGGATGTAACACAATGACAGGACATTTTTACAACTGAAACTCACCGAGAGCCAAATTTGTGTGTGTTTGTATGTGGACATGTTTACAATTGAAACTCACCGAGAGCAAAATTTGTGTGTGTTTGCATGTGAGAGTGTGCCTGCGTTTCCTCTGTGTCTTGCTAGTATCAGGCACCGTTAGCTTAATAACAATGAGGTAGTTTAAATTTTGTCGTGGATTACTCATGGACTGGGTCATGATTGGTTACAGAGTGAAAACATATGGTCAGATATTTTTCCAGCGTTTCCTCCTGACACACTACTTCATCTCTCTCATTTGCTTCCTCTCTTTTCTCCTTCACCACATTCTCTCTTTCTTCTTCTTTACCTTTTCCATAGCGCCGCTCTCTATCTCTTTCTCTTCTTCGTACAGACGAATCCGGTCTTGAACTCTCTTCCTAAACAGCTGTAGGTCTGAGAGGTTATGGAGCGGTTTCACCTCCACAGACCCAACCTCTGAAGACGCGAGATCTGCAGACGAAGCTTTGGCTCTGGACTTTCTCTGCAAATGCAAAAACAAAAACAAGAAATAAACAGAGCTTAAATGGGTTTAAACGTAAAATAAGGTAAAATGATAAACAGGCCACTGATTTTGAAATAAAGACTTTGTTTCCTTAATTCATTCCCTTTAATAAGCAATCCATGCAGACTTTGCATACTAGATCACCCTTGAGTGAAAGGGTGTAATTCTAGTATTTCGCTGCTAATCTCTGCTAAACGTAATACTCATATTGTGAGAATATATTAAACAGAATAAGTACACGTGTATAAAATGTTTATCCCTGGAGTAATAGCGTGTAGAATGTTAACCTGTGAGTTTGTGTGTGGTTGGTGTGTGTAGTAGTGTTTAGAATATTAACCTGTGAGTTTGTGTGTGGTCAGTGTGTGTAGTAGTGTTTAGAATATTAACCTGTGAGTTTGTGTGTGGTCAGTGTGTGTAGTAGTGTTTAGAACATTAACCTGTGAGCGTGTGTATGGTCAGTGTGTGTAGTAGTGTTTAGAATATTAACCTGTGAGTTTGTGTGTGGTCAGTGTGTGTAGTAGTGTTTAGAACATTAACCTGTGAGTTTGTGTGTGGTCAGTGTGTGTAGTAGCGTGTAGAATATTAACCTGTGAGCGTGTGTGTGGTCGGTGTGTGTAGTAGTGTTTAGAATATTAACCTGTGAGTTTGTGTGTGGTCAGTGTGTGTGTAGTAGTGTTTAGAATATTATCCTGTGAGTTTGTGTGTGGTCAGTGTGTGAAGTAGTGTTTAGAATATTATCCTGTGAGTTTGTGTGTGGTCGGTGTGTGTAGTAGCATTCAGAACATTAACCTGTGAGTTTGTGCGTGGTCAGTGTGTGTAGTAGTGTTTAGAACATTAACCTGTGAGTTTGTGTGTGGTCAGTGTGTGTAGTAGTGTTTAGAATATTAACTTGTGAGTTTATGTGTGGTCAGTGTGTGTAGCAGTGTTTGGAATATTAACCTGTGAGCTTGTGTGTGGTCAGTGTGTGTAGTAGCATGTAGAATATTAACCTGTGAGCGTGTGTGTGGTCAGTGTGTGTAGTAGTGTTTAGAACATTAACCTGTGAGTTTGTGTGTGGTCAGTGTGTGTAGTAGCGTTTAGAATATTAACCTGTGAGCGTGTGTGCAGTCAATGTGTGTAGTAGTGTTTAGAATAGTAACCTGTGAGCGTGTGTGTGGTCAGTGTGTGTAGTAGCATTTAGAATATTAACCTGTGAGTTTGTGTGTGGTCAGTGTGTGTGGTAGCGTTTAGAATATTAACCTGTGAGTTTATGTGTGGTCAGTGTGTGTAGTAGCGTTTAGAATATTGACCTGTGAGTTTGTGTGTGGTTGGTGTGTGTAGTAGCGTTCAGAATATTAACCTGTGAGTTTGTGTGTGGTCAGTGTGTGTAGTAGTGTTTAGAATATTAACCTGTGAGTTTGTGTGTGGTCGGTGTGTGTAGTAGTGTTTAGAATATTAACCTGTGAGTTTGTGTGTGGTCGGTGTGTGTAGTAGCGTTCAGAATATTAACCTGTGAGTTTGTGTGTGGTCGGTGCGCGTTGTCCAGTTTGTCCAGAGCTTCTTTCCGTCCTGCAGTAAGAGCACGGTGGAGCTTCAGGCGGGTGACAGCACGAGGTAACACCAGACAACGATCCAGGTGACACATGCATTTCTGAAACTCCAACTTCAGACGCAACACATCCTCCTCAGACAGCGCTAATGGAGAGACACATACACACCTACAAACACAGAGAAGTGGACTATATCATACATACGGATATGTATGTGTGTACACTTACTAAACACATACTTGTGACGCACAGAGAGAAACATGGTGGGTCAGAAATGCATGTTGATAAATCTGTGTTAACAAACACAAGCTGTAAACGTGTTGTGTTTTAATAAAAAGGCCTAAGGAGTGTTCTGTTTCTCTGATCCAGCTGTAAGTGTGTAAACACCTCTCCTTTAGCAGTGCCAAGGCTCAACTCTCTGTTCTCATAATTAGTAACAGCCAGGCACACTCAAACCCAAACAAAAACACACACACATACACACAGGCACACACACACGCACGCGCGCACACACACACACACACACATCTCGTCCTGTTACTGACACTTAATTGCTGTAATCTGGGTCATACTGATTAATATGCACAAGCACATACTCACATACACACACACACACACACACAACTAGATAAGCACAGACATGCAGGTAAATATACATGTCTACATACACACAGTCACACATATGAAGAGAAACACAGAGTGAGACAAACTGCCAAATGCCCTCAACATAAAGGCCAGAGGCCTTCATTAGAGGACAGTGTGTTATGAGGAGATGGTTTCTGATGTTTTAAAGTGTGTCAGCCTAGCACAAACACAGCCTCTAAATAGTTCACAGCAGTTTTGGACTGCAATGCAATCAGTTCCCAGACTGCTAGGATAAGCCTCTGTGATATTTTACACAAAAGACTGTCTCTGCTTGTATCACATACAAACACATTCTCCCATTCATGCATACACATGTCATTCAACAGTGAAGCCAGGAAACTATGAGCAAAGCCATAGAACCACAAATATGCCATCTAAAACCTCTGCATTTTTACATATGTTTGTCCCTCTGTTTCTGGCAGGACAAAGTCTGTGTGAGCAGGCATCTCTGGACACAAAACATAAAACCAACAAAACAAACATTTAAAAAAAAAAATCCTCCACAGCAAACAACATGATATTATTCTGTGCCACAATAATAACTGCCCCATTCTCAGTGCCTAATAGAGTGAGTGTGTGCAGTGTGTCTTTGTACGCACATGCGTGTACGCGCGCGCGTGTGTGTGTGTACTTTATTTATAAATGATATATCACTTGGTCTGACTGACTGATTTGAACTTGAACTCTTTCTGTGACATTAGATATATTAATAAGTGTAGTGTGAATTATACGTAGTATATACCATATGTAGTGTGCATGATCATCTGACCTGAAGAAATTCCTGGCCCTCTCTCTGAGCTCTCTCTGCTCCTGTATTTCTTCTTCTCTGCTGTGTTGAATGGAGCTCCTTGCTGTGGCCAGGGACCGTGCTGCCGCTTTGCCCTGACTGTGGAGTCTCTCCTGGGCCTCGACAAGCGGGCTGCTTCCCGTCTCTCTCTGGAGCAGGGTTCGCGGGACACCCAAACCCGAACCCAGAAGGGTCTGAGCGGCACTGGACTGGACCGCCTTCAGCTCAGGTATCGCGGCTTGGATCACACGCATGGTCACCTTGGGAAGAGGGTCAAGTCACAATTGGTGTGAGATTATAGTGAAAGTTTGTTTGTGTTCATATATGTGCACATGAACACGTGTGTGTTTGTGTTTGTGTGTGTGCATATGTGCGTGTTTGTTTGTGTATGTGTGCGTGTAAGTGTGTGTGTGTATGCGTGCGTGTGTGTGTGTGTGAGTGTAGGTGTACATGTTTGCTCACTTTGCGTATGTCTGCAGCTGCCTCTTCATCCAGACTGTTTATGAGTTCGCCCAGTTCCAGGCACTGGGAACAAAGCAGACCCTGCCACTGGTTCAGGTGCTTAACTGGATCCACTCTGTCCTTGGAATCTCGAGCTAAGAAACACAACTCCTGCTGTTTCTGTTTCTGCTCCTGCAACTACACACAAACACACGCACACACACACATACACATTTCAAGCCCTGGTGTTGTTCACTGCTTGTGTACTGTAGTGAAGTCACTGTAGCAAACATAGGTCTAAACATCATTCCCTGAGACTTAAACAGCACCGTTAGCCACATGTTCACATTCAGGTCAGAAAGTTAACATGCTGGTTAGTGGTTCATAGTAGCACAAGAGACCCAGGGGTTAAGCCCCATTATTGATAGTCTATAGTGGGTGGCAACAGCTTAGAGGTTCGGGCAACAGTCTAGCACTTGTAGGGATTGCAGGTTTGACTCATGAACCTGACCAGGAAAGAAAGTTGGATGGACAGTGGCTGGTTTAGATTTGCCACACACACACACACACACACACACACACATATCTGTAACAGCAAGATTAAACCCAAGAACTATCCAGTAGTGTGTGTTACCTCAGATAGCTCAACAGTTGTGTGCAAATCGCTCTGTACAACAAACAGACATGACAAACTCACCCTGTCAGTGATGAGAGCTCTCCTTCTCTTGAGGAGGTCACAGTGAAGAGCTCCTCTTTCTCTGCTTAGGGTCTCCTCCACACCCTGCCTGACACGCTGGAGATCCACCTTCACCTGCTCAGCCACAGAATCCAGCTGTTCCTCACACACACACCCTGCCCTGTGTAAACATCAATTTGTTAGACACATACACATGATGCCCTATATAAAACTCTAGAGAACATTCCAGAATGATTCCACCTCCAAGTTGTTTTTAACATTTTTTGGGGGATATTTCTGTGGAAAACGAGGGTCTTGATTACCTAGACAGTTCATTCAGTTAGTTACATATTACATCTGATTTTAACCACAAATAAAATGAAGATGTTTCCTGAATCTTAATTGCATTCTTCCATTTTTATGAGCATCTACAAGATATCATGGGAAATTACACAATGTTTCTAGCTTTCTCATCAGTGCCTTCCAAACGGGTAAATAATATCTACTCAAGTCAAAGTCTGACCATTTTTTTCTTTCATCCTGTAAGATCTTTCTTTCTTTTCAACAGAACATTAACCCCATCATCAACCATCAGAAACACAGAGATAAGAAATTTATACAGCAGAGAACTCATTGTAAAGAAGATGAAAGAAAACAAAGTGTCGATGTTGTCAGAGCTGTATGATCAAATTTAAAAACACAGTGTAAAATAACTGGTGTTTTCTTTAACTCACATCCTCGTTTTTTTAATCTTTGACAGAAAGTAACCTCAAGTAAGTGTCAAAGCCAAAGGCAACATTTTACTGTGTGTAGAAAACTACAAAGGCTCTGAGAAGACTGCTAATAAAACTTCCTTTCAGACTTCTAAAAGGCTGTGTCTTCTATTCAGAAGTCAAGGACCTTTTCTAAGGCTTCACCTCAAAGTCTGACAAACAGAAAGAAAGATTTTCGATTCCATTAGACATATAAAGATTCTCTGAGAGAGTCAGAGATCTGTAATATCTACTGCCCAGTAAAAACTCCATGTGAAAAGTAGGACTGGATAATACACTAAGGTTACACGTACAGATTACTGAGCATAACTGTGCCACCAACAAAAATCAATTCTTGATAAGAGATCCTGTTACCTGCTCAAACATACGGATTTAAGACTGGGACTACTGTGTGGTATTTCCATATCACTGGGTTTGATTTGTCACCAAACCAGGTCTTGACTCAGCAACAATGACAGGCCTCACAAGACTTATCTACAACCACACGAGCACCATACAGACGAAACATAATTTTGCCCTTTAAAATCTTTTGACAAGATACATTGGGAAATTGGTCAGACTAATAGAAATCAGAGAAGAGACATTAAAAAGACAGAAAGGCCAAAAGTGTTAAAGTCTCTAATGTGGATGAAAATGAACAATTACACCCGTTTAAATACCATCTGTAAATGTCACTTAGAAAACTACTCTAACCTTTCTCAAAGTCAGACACGCTGTGTAACAGATGTCCACATATTATGATAAACGAATTTTGACGATGAAAAAAAACAAAAAAAAACTTTCAGTTTGTTTTAGTGACTTTTAAATATATTGGGTGGTTACTGAAAAAGAGAGAGAGCGAGAGAGATTGCGAGAGAGAGATAGACAGAGAGAACGAGAGAGAGAGAGAGAGAGAGAGAGAGAGAGAGAGAGAAGGAAGGAAAGGACAGGTTCATCTTGATCAGCACAAATCTGATTTGATTTCAGATCTGTGAAGTACAGCCCCTACTTCTCCTTCCTCTCCTTTGGAGCTGTTAAAAAAGACGTCAACAAGCACAGCTCATCTCTTTCCTTTAAAGGATGAAAGAGAAAGAACGTGAGGAGCTCAAGGCCATAATCCCCCTCTCTGCATGAGCATACATAAAGAGAAAGAGAGAGAGAGAGAGAGAGAGAGAAAGAGAGAGAGAGAGAGAGAGAGAGAGGCTTGATCAGAATAAAAGCGTTTGATATAAACATTAGTCCTCAAGGACAAAGAGTTGCATGATGGGATATCTCCAGAACATTCTGGGAATGGAGCTCTTTCCTTGGGCATTCTGCTGGGGGGAACAGAGTCTGCACTGGTGTCTCATGGTCACAAAACATCACACATGAATTAGGCATGAGATGACATAATGTCTGAGATTCAAAAAAGTTATTTAATCACTGGAAATATTAAAATGTCTAGCTTTTGATAGTGTGGGTTATAAATTTAGGAAAACTTATTACCCACGCTAAGCTTATAAAATCGATCAAATTTAGCTTTGGTAGTTTAGGTGAAAATGGGCGGATATGGAGGATCATATAGCAGACATTGTTATTTTAGAACATATGATCATTTTGAGAGACTGCACCCATAAGTCATACTACATGGTATAGAATCTTAGACTTTTTGCATTCTGAATATAAATCCCTTAATTGTTATTTTATTGCTCATAAACACTCCAGGAGGAGTGTCAAGTTTTTCCAGGGAGTAAATTCAATCAAACAGCCTCAAATTCATCTGCTACGCCTGTGCTGTTTCTGAAGTCAACTCAGAAACCCATCCTGTTGTAATCGACTGTGTTAGAGTCTCATTTGTAAAAGCACTGACATGTCATTTCAAAGGCCTCTGAGGACATGCCTGGTGAGAACCTCTTTCAGTTGGCACAACACGAGTCTGAAAATGCATTAAATCACCAACTGAGCCCTTTAGAAAGCCTGTCTGGCGCATTCAGACGCTAGCTTTCCCAACATATTAAATGGTAAATTTAGTCCTTTCCCAGTGCTGCTGTGTAAAACATTTTTGACAGAAATTCTATCTGAACCAACAACATTAATATAAGATGAACAAGGAGAGAAAGGAGTTAGAATGAAGATGAAAAGAGTGTAGAGGAAGCCAGAGAGTAGGGGAGACAGAGAGAGAGAGAGAGAGAGAGAGAGAGAGAGAGAGGGAGAGAGAGAGAGAGAGAGATTTAGTCCAATTATACCTCCTGAGCTCAGTGAACCAGCTCTGGATCTCTTCCTCAAAAGAGGAGAAGACATCACACACCAAGCCCTTCAGGCTCTGCAAGCTCTGGACCAGGAACCGCCTTTGGGCATGTCTCTCACTCATCACTGCCCTTTGATTGGCCAGGAACACATCAAGTACCTCCTCCAACTGGTCCTGAGACATGAGGGCAGATATATTGACAGTCAAATTGGAAAGTCATAGCCAAACTGATCAGCAAGTATATGTAATACCTGTTTCAGGACAGCTTTTAGTGATAGAAACAGGTACAAGTAATTCAGATGAAACTGCCATTCTACATTGTTAAGAGACTCTGTGATCCATTCAAAGTATGTTTGTCAGTGGTAAATTAACCCTAAGAGTGTTGAATCACATAAATACCCTTTAATCTGTGTATAACCAGCAATAATAAAGCAGTTACAGAAATGAATGCAGTTACAGAAGCAATAAATGACAACTCTGTCTCACCAAACTCTGATAGAAAATCATTCAGGAAAAAAAGTCTTGCGCAAGTCCAGGAATGTTTCATTACAAAATAAACACTTGCACATATACCCTGTTGAGAGTGAGATGAGTTTAGTTTAAAAGCCTGTAGTTTGACAACAGGACTCTTTAGAATGTTTGTGTCCCTGACTGTTATAATCAAAATTCAAAGTCCACTGGACATGAAAGTAGTCCATTTCAAAGGTATGACCAGTCTGTTTGTCTCCTGACTGCACTCGCCTACAGGCCAGAAGGTAATTATGCAAACTCATAGAAAGTTCCACTCTCCTGTAAAACAGGGACATGTGTTGGATAAATGATTTGGCTCCAGATTTGCTCCCTGGGTGATGTTTTGAGGGACAGACTACATTACCTGCTAATCACAGAGACACAGTTGGATGGTAAATCCAATATTCCTCCCAGCTCTGGATTATGTAATCAATCAAATACCCAGAATGCAAAACAACGAGAGGCGATGTGAACTAGCATAAATTTATGACTACAGGAGACACAGGGAACAGATTCTAATCAACTCACACACACGTTGCTGAGAAGACATATGGTTTTTAGGTTCTTTTAGGGGGTTTCATTCACTTTAACAAATTTTTTCATTTCACTTTAAATTATTTTCAACGTTATTTTTAAATGAATTTCTAATTTTAAAGTAATTTTTAACCTTTCTTTAACCAAGAATCCATTAAGAAACTTTAGTAAGGGGGTGTGATATGGCACTACATGTGATATGTAATATTTGTGCAGTAACAGCAGTGCTTTATAACAGGACAAGGAATCTACTGGCCAACAGTCACTTGTGCATTTTTTGACATTTTTTTTCATAAGACTGTGCTCCAGTTCTTAGCCAGCAGTCCTTCTGTCTGTGTAGAATTTGAGCTTTGACCTGACAGGTGAAGTATTCATGCAGAAGGGCATTAGCCATGTTTTTCTCCAGCTCTCCTGTTCTCGTGGCTTCGTCCAGCTCCTCACAGAAGATCTTGTGCAGCTCCACTCTGCGCCGCACCACCAGCTGCCTCTGCGCCTGCGCAGACGCTTGTTCGTGTCGGACCAGCAGGCCATGCTGCAACTGCTGCTGCTCCAGCTTATGGAGCTTCTCCAGCAGCATACTGCACTCCAGTGCCTCCTGATCAATCCATCCATCCATCCATTCATCCATCCAGCCATCCATCAACCAGACAGTCAATCAATTAGAAAGCAGCCAAACAATACATGATCATGTGTTTGCTCAGTCGAGGTTACCAATAAAAAACGGATAAATCAAAAGAAGTATTTTCAAGCCATCATTCGTACCCGTTTTGATCATATGAGTACATAGTTAAATAAAGCACTGTGCCAGCTAATGCAAGAACAATCAAACTTCAAAGGAATGGAACAGGATTTCATCTGTCAAGATACAGCCTTTTCGTTCAACTGTACTCAACTATACACAATCGTTACACAAACACTCACTACACAAGTGAACCGACTAATTCACTCACTCATTCACTAACTACTTAATGGTAGCAGTACCAATAACACTCCAGTAGATTACCAGTATTCTAACAACAGCCCTCACTGAAATTCCATGGGACTGGTCTTGGGAGATGGGGAGACAGCCATTTTTTCTGGTTCAAGAGTCTTAATTAAATAAATTATTGATGAACCTCTGAGCTTCCATGAATAGCCAAAAATATGCATGGCTTATTTAACAGTACTTAAGAAACACTACCTGACACACTCAACCAGCAGCAAGGGAATTTCTCTCCACAGTCAGCTGAAAATGAGGGATCCCTCAGAGACTCCACATAGTCTCACAGGGGTCGTAATGAACTAAAAACAGCTCTGCTCTTTTTCTCTGTTCGGTTTTTAATTAACACTCCATTGTTCTTTTATCCCTTTAATAACATAAATCTCTTCTAGACTTTAACGTTTTTTTTTCTGTTATTTTGTTTATAATGTCAGCAATTCTTTCTGCTATTTTGTCTTGTTCTGTGCTGTGATGTGCTCTCAGCTGCGAACCTGTGAACTGTGTCATATAAACAAAGCTACTGATACAATTATTACGACTGTCGCTGAAGCTCTTGCTATAATAAAAAGAAAAACTGGAATCAGATTATGGTTATTGTAATAATTTATGAGTGTGATTGAAAAGGCTGTAAAGGTTGCTTTACATACGCGACGTGACAAAGTTTGAAAACTTCGAAAATTTGAATCTTCTAACATTTACTTACTACCAGTCTAAATCAACAGTCAGCACAGATGAAAGAACAACAATTCTTCATCGTATAATATTTCCTGATTTCATTGTATCATGTATTATTATCATACAATTGTAACATGTTAATAACACAGCATTCAGAGCAATTAGTGGTTCTATTACATGTAGTCCAGAACCATAGCAATGTCATAGTGTGGACTCAGTGTGTTAAATACATTGTTTTGTCTGCAGCTGGGCTTGTCACCTTGCCAGTACACCCTGCATTAATATTTAACTCTACACATCAATATTCACATGTTTGTATGTATGTAAATGTGGATACGTTTGGATACCTGTTGCTCAGCGTGTTGGAACAGTACTTCAGCCTGGGCTTTCTCTGCAGCCTCTCTGTGATGTTTGCTCTCCATCTCATCTCTGCTCTCCAGGTTACACTGGGCCGCCAGGGCTCCCATGCGAGCCACGTGCTCCTCTTTCAGTTTACCCTCCATCCCCTGCAGCTGACCCTCCAACACTCCCAGGAGACGACGCTCTGCCTGGGCACTCAACTGCCCATGGCCCCGAACACCACCCACCAACAACCCCATCACGTCCTTACACATCTGAACGCGACAACTCTCCAACGCAGAGGCCCCACGCAGCAGAGTGGACATGTCCAAACTGAGCAGAGAGAGACAGAGAGCGAGAGAGAGAGAGAGAGAGTGAATATGTTCAAAAGAGAAGGATGGAAGAAAGGAAGAGAAGAAAAGAAAAGAGGTTGAAAGAGAAAGAGATGAGAGAGGCACTCTAGAAAAAAAACTGAAGAAACAACCCCCCAAACTTAAAGGGCAGAAAAAGTGACAGAAGCGTCAGATTGAACCCGCGAGGCCAGAAGGGAAGGACAGTATCACCTGCAGTGGATCATCGCTCTGTAGAGGATGGACAGAGAGACGGGGAAGGACTGGTAGCAGCGGGAGCTAAAGGATAATTAGCAGAGGCAGAGAGTGTGTGTCCAGTTCATCCATCATGTCTGGAGGTAATTACATTCTCTCACAGAAGAGCTGTAGGCAGTTAGTCTCACTCAGCTAACATATACACATCATTCACTACAACTCAGTACCATCCTCACGTCCCACGGTTTTAGCACACACACACACACACACATTCATCAAGGGGTCACACATGCTCACCCTACAGGGTGCACACACAGAGATACACAGCCTCAGTGTGCATACACATACACAACTTATATACACAGCATGTGAATATGTGTGCACTCGTATATAACACACACACACACACACACACACACACACACACACACACACACACACACACACACATATTGTAGTAACAAGCTCACATGCATTAAGACCAAGGCTCCAGACTGCAAACAGTTTGGCTGTTAGAGCAGCTCTTTCTTCTGACCATATTTTATTTGTTTTCCACATGTATAACTGATGGGACAATCCAGGATTTATTTACATTTTGAGAGTTTGTTTGTTTGGAATAGGCTCTTTGGAGCAGGTTATTATGAAAACATTACATGTGCTCCAAAATCAGCCCAGCTGGAACAGAAGTCACTATAAGAAAGCTACAGATTCACCACCCAATTCAAAGACATACCCAAACATGGCCTCAGACCATGTGTTGCACTGAAACATGAGTTTTTCGTACTGCAACACCACTAGAGTTTAACTGACTGAATTATGAAAACAACCACCAAGATCCAACAACCAACACTACTGAATCCAGACATCACATTCTGGCCACTGCAGGTAGCTTCTGTTAGCCTAGTGTAAATGCAGACAAAATACAGCTAGAAGGGGCCACTGTCAACAGTAAAAAAAAAAACTATGTGTATTGAGTTTTATGAAGTCCCAGTTTCTAAGTATGATGTAGTTTTGGTCAATGAGTAGACCTGAACTTAAATACATATTACGACTGCAGAGAGAAAGAGCAAACAACCAAATAATTATGTTTTGCTTTCATTCATAACTACTCATACATGCTCAGCAGACTGACTCTTAATTTTGAAATATGAGCTTCTGGTCAATGACTTTTCTAAAATCATTATCAGAGGAACGGCTCACTACGTTTCATGAGTGTGGTATAGCCCTTTTCAATTTGTTTGGTGAAATAATGGTTTGCGTGTTTGGTAAAATAGTGCGGCGCGAGTTTGGAGTGAACGTTTTTCTGTGAGTTCTGTGAGTTTTTCTGTGAGTTCTGTGAGTTTTTCTGTGAGTTTTTCTGTGAGGTCTGTGAGTTTTTCTATGAGTTCTGTGAGTTTTTCTGTGAGTTTTTCTGTGAGTTTGATGAACCAGTGTTCTGTGAGACGTGTGAAACAGCGGTGGGTGAGTTCGGTTAAACACTGTGCGCTGTGAGTCTGGTGAGGTAATGGTGAATGAATCTGGAGAAACAGTGACGTGTTGAAGGAGAGCGGTTCGACTCACTTGTCTAAAGCCTGGAACATGTTCACAGGGTCCTCCAGCGCCATGATATCTATAATCTTATCTTCAAACACCGCCTCGTCTTTCGCCGCCTCACTGATGTCACACAACCCCTCCTCAGGGTCCACGTCTCCGTGGAGACCAGCTCTCTTTCTCTGCAGAACGGATCGGTCATTCAAGGTAGATGATTAACATCAGGGTTCTGTCCAACTCGAAGCAAACTAACAGGAAGTGACCGTATTGTATGACTAGGGTTTACAGGGACAGATAGAGAGAGAATTTACTTATTTCAACAAAAGTGTTCCAACAGCGCACACGCTAGCCTTGATAAGAAGCACGAGGCCTTACACTGTTACACTCACTAACACCCACTCTCTCACTCTCTTTTTTTCTCTCTCCTTTACTCTCCTTGACACAAGAGTAGTTCCTGATTTAATTCTTTACAATAAGTCTGGGGAATTTTTCTAAAAAACACTTACAAACAATGAAGGTTATTTTCTATATGAGTACAATTACCTTAAATTACTCACAAACCAGCAGAGACAACAGAGAACACTGACAGTAGGAGAGACAGACAGGCAGACTCACTCTATGGTGTGGAGAGTTTAGCAGCCTGTTACTGTAAACCCAGCCGACAGCCAGGAAGATCAGAGAGAGCAGCAGGCTGGAGAGGAAGAAGACTCCAACAAAGCCCGCAAAGTGAACAGCATGGTTTGGATAAATCTATAAAATAACCAAAAATCACGTCAAGAATAAAGACTAAAACAAATCAGTGATTATATTTATGCTTTATCACATAAATGTTTGAAGTGTTATCATCACACAAAATGCATTATGATCAGTCTTCATATTGTTGTTATTACTAATATTAATAACATTTTTGTAGAGATAGCATGATGAAAGAGCCTAAGTTGAACTGGAATTCTATTTCATAAAGATCTCGTCCAGATGCGCTGATCTATAATTTGTGCTTGAAGCAGCGATATGACATGCCATGATTTCCAATGCATCAACTGAATATTGTGTCCAATTCATGAGTTATCTAAATATTTATCTAAAGGCTTTTGATTTTCCATTCTGCTGTCTCTTCTGTTTCTTGGTTTGGTTATAAAACACTGCCCCCTAGCGTTTCTGAGTATCAACTGATCAACATTTTATGAGACATTCTGTCCACAACTGTATGAAAAGATTCAGCTGGGCAGTACTGAAACCTAAATAGCAGTTTATCAATAAATATGTTGTATAAAATGGTAGATGTATCTAGATTTAGTCAAATAAAACTAATTAGTAACATATTAATGGATTAGTTTTGTCCTAGTTAATTATGCTTGTGGTATATGTCTTGAGTACATTACCTTCTCAGTTGAATTCATCCTAAGGGTGAAATTAGCAACCACAGGGCCAAACAAGTTGATATCATTCTGAGGAGACAAGAACACATCCGTTAGCACTGTTAGCATATGTCCTTGACCTTTAATTTGTATGAGTGGAGAGGGAGAGAACCACAGAGAGAGTGAAAATAAAGAGTAAAAATGAAGAGTATAGGAGGGTTGAACCTGTGATGCATTGGAGAACGTGAGGAAGGCAGGAAGGGCCAGAACTTCACTCCTGTTTCCTTTAATGGTGGCAGTGTACTTTACAACATAGTTAGACCCAGCTAGACAAACAATAAAAAAAAGAACATGTAAATATTATATGATATTTTAAAAATATATATTTTTTAAAAACACTAAAATGTAATTCATTCCATTTCATTACTTCATTCAATCAGTGCGAATGCTGGTAAGCAATACTCACAGCAAAAGTAATGACAATCTCAGGTTTTTCAGGCTGATACTACCCGAAAGCAACACTCACATTTGTCTGAGAGAATGGGATTTTTGTCATGCTGTTTTTCTGACATATTATGATTAATTATGCTGTGAAAAACTGGAAACATTAGAATCGGAAGGCTCGCTGAGAGGTTATGTCTGTATGTGTATGGCTCTGTGTGTGTGTGTGCACGCGCATGTGTGTATCTCTGTGTGTTTACGTGGCTCTGTGTTTTTGTGTGCATGTGTGTGTCTCTGTGCGTTTATGTGGCTCTGTGTTTCTGTGTGCATGTGTGTATCTCTGTGTGTTTACGTGGCTCTGTGTTTTTGTGTGCATGTGTGTCTCTGTGTGTTTATGTGGCTCTGTGTTTTTGTGTGCATGTGTGTATCTCTGTGTGTTTACGTGGCTCTGTGTTTTTGTGTGCACGTGTGTGTCTCTGTGTGTTTACGTGGCTCTGTGTTTTTGTGTGCACGTGTGTGTCTCTGTGTGTTTATGTGGTTCTCTGTGTGTGTGTTTGTGTGTGTGTGTGTGTGTGTTATGGCGTGGATCTTACCCTTTAGCGAGTCTGTAGTAAAGGTTTGAAAGCCTCTCTCCTGGACATTTCCCTGGCCCTGCAGCAGTTTGATGTCACTCACGGCATCCCTGACACCCAGCTGTGACAGGTCTGTTCCCTCATCCGGGTTTGAAATGACCAGGAAGAAAGTGACCAGAAACTCTCTCCCTGTCTCGACCTGTATCACGTATTACACAAAGGAACAAAAACGCTATGTGTGAACAGACCGATAGACCATTTACATAAACTCCATATCAGCCATTTACTGATATTCATATTAAAAAATTATAAACAATGAAACAGTCTTTTCATCATTCTCAAGTAAAATTCTACATGTGTACAATCAAAACTGAACTGTCCTGTGCAGAAACAATGTTTCTAAGTGTCAGTAATTCCAGTCTCCTTCAGCACAAACTGATGCCATATCAGCAAACATCTAGAAATCAATTATCCCAAACCTGCCAAAAACTTGCTAGTCAAAAACTGTTGACAAGTGTAAAGCCTACTTCTGTGTTGACAGTTTCCCTGTCTCAGGCAGCTGGAGGTTTAACTGTTAAAGCACTGTGTGCATCTCTGAGAGTTTATGCAGTGTTTATGATGCATACATAGGATGCGGAGCAGTGATATCTCTCAGTGCATAGGCGTTTCATTTGATTTCAAGTCACCAGTTGAGGCTTGTTAATACCATTGTATGAATTAATTAGACAACAGGAGGCACTGGAGGATTAAAACTGAGGAAGAAACCAGATACACACAAAAACATTAACATATGTTTGTGTTGTGTTGTGTGTGTGTGTGTGTGTGTGTGTGTGTGTGTGTGTGTGTGTGAGAGAGAGAGAGAGAGAGAGAGAGAGAGAGAGAGAGATACCTGAGCACATTTCTGAAATTTGAGTCCAAATGCTGACGGCTTTACAGTACTCTGAATCTGAAAGAACAAAGGGATGAGAAACAAACACAATGTGAGAACAGTTCTGCTATTCACCGAAAATCCAAATGAAATAACTCATACACTTAGGTAGCAAACAAGGAAAAGTATATTTGTTCTTTACACTAAAATTGGGAATTAAACGAGTATATCAGCCATAAAAATAGAGATCAGTTCATCCACATGGAGTCTCTGCACACATCAGCATTCAGCAAAGTTAAACTTAAGTACCTCAAAGTCACTTTGACCACCTCAGAAATGAAACGTCAGTTTCACTTGGTTTTACTTGTGCTCTTGGTGAATTTACATTTATACCATCTTGCAGCAAATCTCTCTCTCTTTCTCTTTCCTTCTGCTGGAATGCCGCTCATGTGTCATACCCCACTGCTCCTCACTGGGTCTGAATACTAAAGAATTTTTTAAGGCTCTCTAGATTTAGTAAAACATAACCTCTGGTTGTTCAGTAACTTAATTACTCATTACAAATGAGTCTTTGCCCTGATTTCAACTGTTACAGGCCAGACACTGAAAAATAGGCTAAAAAGGGATTAGATGCAAAACACACTTCATCACAGCACTGAGGTTTGTCTCAGAAGATGAAACTATCCTTTGATTCTCCGCTGATGTCTGTATCCATGTACGAGACAGAAGCCTCTATAGAGAGTAAATACTGGGTAGAGCATGAGTGAAAGGGAGGGTTCAAGGTACAGCCTGAAATCAGGAGGTTGAGGCTCTGAATGTTTGGTATGGACTAATAAATCAGTTCACAGATCAAAACTAAATGCTGTGGTGCTTTTGAATGAAGCGTTCAAACCTTCCAGAAATATTTAACCATTCCGGAAGTGTGCACCACTGAGATTCAAAAGTCTTAGTTGCTTTATTCAAGAGTAGCGAGTGCCTTTAAGTAAATGTAAACATTTTCCTGTATATATCAACATCATTCTCTAGTTACACTAAATATCCAACCCAGAACACTTTCTGTGACATGGTGGGTTTACCAGAGGGAGGGCCTGCCGTGGACTCCTCTGCCTGTACAGTCTAGACCTGTGCCCCCTGCCAAGCACAGCATCACTCAGAGGGGCCAACAGAGCATACATCGAATGAGTCCAAGTGTCTCCAGGGGCTGAGGAGGTGAGGCAGGACCCCTCCAAGGGCAGGGTCATGTCCACATATCCTTCTCCCCATCTTGGCCCTGCAAATCACACAAAATGTAGTACATTCACATATACATTACATATACAAATATAGAAATACACCTACAGAGCGAGAGAGTAATAGATAGATAGATATGGTGATGCTTATTACTATTTAAAATATTATTTGCTGCACATCTTTAATACTGTGGAGGTTAAGATAACGAAAAGCGTCATACTTACCTTGTTGAAGAGAGGAATCAAGGCCCTGTGTGAAATTATCAAAGCACGTTTCAGTTTTTGATACTTTCAAAGAACAATATGTTGGTTTATATTATAACTATGGTTATTGTTGCAAAAGATCCAATGGGCAGAAATTATGAGATCGATTTTTAGCTTTTCAAAAGCCTACTGTGTGTCCGTTGAACGGCTCTTTGACAATTTCATCCATCAAACAGTGAAGAATTACAGATGAACGCCTCACCTTACTTGAAGCTTCTCATGTCTAAAAATAACACTGGAATCGTTATTGAGAGCTGACATTGACTATTCCCACGCATCTTTATAAAACTAGCGTTGGTGAGTAGATATATCTTTACATAACCAGTGTAGGTGACACGCTACCAGTCTGAGAACGACAAGAACGAGGTGAGAACAGAGTTGTTTACCTTGAAAATGGGGCATCTAAGTGGGTAATACTGACAGTCGTGAAGCGATGGTGAGAACAGCCAGGACAACAGGACAGAGGAAGATTCCTGAGGTTTGTGGCTCGATACAGCTCCATAGTCGTACACCGTTAGGTTTCCTTGTATGCCTCTGTTTCTTAAAATTTCGGGATGATGAGTAACACTATGGCGCCCATGCGAAGGATGGCCATGCCAGCAAACAACACAGACCATGCAAACCCAGAGAGTGCCAGCAGAGACCTGGGCTGCGGCACAACTGGACCTTATCATTCGATACAAATCCGTGAATTTACTTAATCAGCCGGAATCGGAATTAAGCTCCCAGAGTTCCATGGTGCTGATTATGGAAATATAGAGTTCAGAGCATCTGATCGCCGTTATTAATCCGTTGCGTGTCCTCTGAAATCCTCTGAAAGCTGTTTCTTTTTTTCTTTTCACACACACACTGCGTTCCAACGAGATCGCAACTATCGAGTGCAAAAATATATAGAGCTAATCAGAGAATGTGGCTACTGACGAATGAAAAACAGTTTTTCATAACAGAAGCGTAAAATTTACGAGCATCCTGATACACATACATTTCCGCTAGAAAAGTTTTGGTCATGCGGAAAAACGGGCAGGACCAAACACTCACGTTGCTCAAAACTTTGGAAACTTTGGAAGCTCCTTACAAGGTCCGCCTTTGAAAGGATTCTATTGGTTTTCCTAAAAGTTGCGTCAAGAGTAATGTGATATCATTGGATAATGGCTTCTGCTGCCGAAGTCGAAAAAATACGTGGTTAGTTTTTCTTACGGTTTAGTTTGTGGTCTTTTGAGACGAAAATACGAAGAGTGCAGTGGTTGTGCATAGAGCAAATCCGAGTGATACGAAATGCCGCGCTTGCAGTAGTTCCAGTCTTGAGTTAGGAAGATTTTATACGAAAATAATGTGTGATATGTGCGTAAAAAGATGAGCGATTCTGGGGCGATTGGGGAATGCTCCAGCGATGTTGAGATCCAATGCGCGGAATCTCTTCAGATATATGCAGGGCTGCTGACAGTCGCCATAGCTTTTGGTCTGTTTTTTGGATTAGTCACAGCAGCTCTTTTGTATGTGTTTGTTCTGAAGCCAGTTTTAATATCTCGCAAGGTATGTGCCCATCTTCACATGAGTTAAAGTATTTCAGTGCCCGACATTCATCGCATCGATTTACTTATCTTTCTCGATAATAATATTATGCCTTCTTACAATGGCTTTTACGCGATTCTCAAAAATGTTTTGGAATGACTGAACATGGAGCTGTAATTTGAAACTACATACTGCTTTTCTTACTGTCGTTATCCTTTTTTTCTAAAAAGTCATCAGCAATAAATCCATAACTTCAGTGTGTTTTCCATAACAGCCGAACTTTGTCAAGTAATTGCCACTGAACAAACTGGGCATTTTTCCAAGCCCCAGGTCAAGAATTTCAGTTTTTCAGTTGTGCGTGGTTTAGTTAATATATCATTACAGTCGAGTTTTGAATTGTTGTGACTGGTCGTTAAATGTCTGTTAAAATATTACATTCTGTAGGGATTATCACATCACCATAAAAAGTTGACTGATACAAACTTGATCTTCATTAATGTACAGTCCTTTAAAGGACAAAATGTTCGTATGCTTTGTGTTTTGTGATCCAAAGTGGACATCCCCAGTGTTGCTAGTTTGGTTGCATTGATACATGAGGTAAATATACAGCAACATACCCTAGAGTCTGGAGTAATCTCAGTCACTGAAATATCTAACATTATTTAATTTTAACGTTGTACTGACTCAAATCATTTTGATCCTTTCCACTCAATTTATTTGTCGAATATGTATCAAGTTTGTGATGTATATTATTACTATGTATAATGTTTTTGATGGAACTTTGTTTGCCTCCTGAACATTTATTTGTTCTGTTATTTGTTCTGCTTGCTGTGTAAAAAGTTGTGAAACTTTTACAGTTGTTCTCATGAAATTGAGTGAAGCAAAAAAGGAAATGTGTGATAAAGTGTAAGGGGGGGTTACAATTGTATTAATATTTCTCATAACTTTCCAAAAATAATAGCTTCAAGTCAAATTTAAAAAGCACAAACCCATGAAAGCGTTTATATGATATACTGCTAACACTTTTAGAGTTCATTTAGTTGCTAATGGTGTATTAATACATTTCAGGAGCATGATCCCAGAAGATTGTTTGAGATGGATGAGGGAGATCAAAAAGAGGATCTGCGTGATGGAGCCTCCATGGGACAGAGAGCAGGAAAGAGCAGCGCCCGCACTGACAGAGTCAGCATCCGCTATTCATTCACTTATTAACGATCATCACATCACATGATCAGTCACTGTTATTTATTAAAGGGATGCTGGGGACTAGTGAGAAACCACTTAATGGGCTGCATTCAAACGCTGTAAATGTGCAATTCTTTCTTCTTTCTTATTCTCTTAACACTGAACAGGAGAAAAAACAGATGGCTACAAACAGCGATGTGGCTGCATTTGCCCTCAAAGCGAAAGTGGTATATCCCATTAATCAAAGATACAGGGTAAGATCTAAAATGGTGTGATAAAATAACTTCAGTCACAAATGTCAATACGGTTTTCTTTTCATTAGTTTGAGTAACTTAGATGAGAAAGAGTAGTAGACTTATGGTTTAAGAAATATTTTATGGTTTAAGAAATATTTTTTTCCCATTGATTCATTAAGATATCATTTTGCTGAATTGTTAAATGTTGTCAAATTGTTAGCCTTTAGCAGATGGGGCTTCCAACCCATCTTTGCACGAACACTCCAAGCTACCAGCGCTGCCTCCCCGAGGTTCATCCTCCTCCTCCAGTATGGAGTCCATGTGCCAGGGGAGAGGGGAGGATGATGACGACAATGAAGATGATGACGACGACAGCAGCCAGTTCATCTCTGCTTCGCCGGCCCCAAAGACCCTGGAGAGTGAAAAGTTCACCAGAGTTCTCCACTATCCTGAGACACTTTCCTATCCTGGGTGAGTATATGACACTCTATGACACATTGCCATCTGTCGCTCAGTGCTGCTGAGATTAACCATGGTTCTACACAGGTAGGAGCACTGAGGGTTATGTGTGGAGGTGAAATGGGCCAGGGGCTAAATTACGGGTGTTCTCTGTGTCTGTGTGTGATTAATGAACTGTTATTTGCTCTGCTTGTAGGCATGAGGGTAGGGTGAGTCTGTATTCACTGGCTCTGCAGGAGCTCCAGCAGCAACTCGCTCAAGTCCAGCAAGACAAATGGGAGGTAGGAGTCCCCCAGTACCACTACGATACAGTACATCTGATCTGATCATTTTCACAAGTTTAATTTCAGTATCACAGTAGTGCACAATTACGCTGGATTCACTGGAGATACTCGCTGTGTATACAATTAATATCCCACCACTGCACCTCTCACAGATGAGGATCATCACAGTTTTTCATGGCTCACTGACGGAGGAAAATACCAGAAAGAAATATTTTGAAATTCTGTTCATCTCTATGTTAATGTGTTACCAGATTACTGAGGGACTAACAGTTTCCTAGAATAGAGTTAATGTATGGGTTGTAGGAGAATCAAAACAAGAACAATATGGTCACATTAATGAGTATGTTTGCATGACCTATATACATGACTGACCACAGTGCCAAACCATCTCTTTTCCTCCAATTCCAGATCTTTCTGCAGAGTCTCAAACTTTTATTAAGTTCTGAATCCCAGAAGGACAGCGTTAACTCCACTTTTTACAGAGATGTTCTCCTCACACAAGAGAAGGTAAGACTTGAGTTCGGATGTGTGACATTTTTAGTCTGGCTTGCTGTCTTAAATCATAAATAGCATTTAATTGATTGGTTCTCACAATTATCTGCATTTTATCCTGTTGAATATTGTCATTTTTGTGCACAGTGTTGTAATATTCTGTATTTACTTCCAGTGTTTGTAACTGGTGAGAGTTTATACATGTTTGTGTAGTCAGTATGGTAAAACATTTAGTGCCTAGCCCTGGTGAAAAGTCACATTAAAAATCCCATGCTTAAACATGGCCCATAAAGTATTAATATCAGTACTAGAAGGACAAGAAACAAACTGTCCCTCTAAATGAATACTAGTAGGTATTTATCAAATTATTGATCTATAGAAGATTCTTCCAGGTGCCTGCTTTATGTTGGCTTCACAGCTCTAGTTTTGCTGAAGATACATTTAAGCAGTCAAGTTTATATTTTACCATATTTACCGTACATAAGATTTTAGTTGTTCAGGTCCAGTTTATATCTGGAAGGTTCTGTTGTGGTGCTGGTGGGTGAGTGAGGTTTGGTTGTAGTCTAATTTAATCTGTCTGAGTTTCTTCTTGTCTCATTGTACGTACAGGGTGTGGCAGAGCTGAAGAAGTGTGTGTCCTGTGATGTGATTGGCTCTGAGAGAGGTGAGGAGGCGGGCACAGTATTCTGTACTGTAGAACAGATGGAAAAAGCAGGCAGAGACAGACTGGAGCACAGCCTGCAGACGGTATGTTTGTACACAATGTTTAGCATATTTGATTTACAGCTCATATTGTAAATATGTAAATAGTGTTTTTCCATATCTAAGCAACAAGACAGACATTTACATGAAACCTGAAGAGAAACCTGAAGTCAACCTCATCAGAGTTAAATGTCAACATAAATATATACATAAGAAAATGAATAAATTTCTCATTTTTAGGGATCATTGCTGTTTTCATTAGTTCAATTTTTATTGTCTCTCATTTATGCAGTTATTTATTTCTGCATTCTGTGGGTTTGGTAATGCTTCTGTAAATGATACTTATAAACATGTTGTTTCATTGTTATATGAAGAGATCAAGTTCATTAAATACCCTATGCGTTTTGTGTATGTGTATGTGTGTGTGGTTATCCAGGCTTTGAGATTTGGAAAGCAGGTGGAATTACTCTGTGAAAACCTCCTCAGCAAAAACAGTGGTTTACCACAGGAAGCAGCACAGAACATGACTTGCATGCTCCTAAATTGTCTGTTATTATTGGAAAAACAGCTCATGGAGTGTGAGTCATCTATCATGAAAGTAAGAGAGAGAGAAAGAAAGAAAATAAATTCTCAATTCATTCTCAATTCATATTCAATTCATATTGTGTCATATTCTCAAAATAAGTATAAATATTTGCATTTAGATATTTGCTCATTTGCATGCTATGGTAATACACTTCCAACAAATTTCTATCTTTTGTAATTTGAGGAAGCATTTTGAGGAAACCCATCTCTTCTCTTGTTCCCTCTCTCCACCCCCTCTCTCTCCCTCTCCTGACCAGTGTGTGATGGACAGGCTGCAGTGGTGGGAGGAGGTGTCTGGTTGGCTGAGGCTGAAGACTGCTCTTGTCAGTCAGGAGGCGGGGCTTAGATTAAAGTTGGCTGCAGAGTCGCTGGAGCAGCTGACAGGTGATGGACAGCTAGGTTTCTCCCACATGGAAAAGGTTTTGGGAGAACTTCAGATGACCATGAGAGAGGAGCTACAGCGCACAAGTGAAGGTGTGACATCGGTCTCTCTTTTCACTCTTTTAAGTGACATCACTTATACAATGTGTGAAATAAAACTCTACATAAACACATTACATAACCACACACAACACTATCACATATACTCTATACCATTACATTACCTAGTTTAACAGGCTCAGATATACTCTGTTCCATTACATAACCACACACGTAACACTCTCAGATATACTCTGTTCTCAACCATACACAACACTCAGATACACTGTATGCCATTACATAAACACACACAACACTGTCAGATATACTCTATGCCATTACATAACCACACACATAACACTCTCAGATATACTCTATACCATAACATACTCTATACCATTGCATAATCACACACGCAACACTCTCAAATACAGTCTATACCATTACATAATCACACACACAACACTCTCAAATACAATCTATGCTATTACATAATCACACACACAACACTCTCAAATACAATCTATACTATTACATAATCACACACACAACACTCTCAAATACAATCTATGCTATTACATAATCACACACACAACACTCTCAAATACATTTTATGCTATTACATAATCACACACACAACACTCTCAAATACAATCTATGCTATTACATAATCACACACACAACACTCTCAAATACATTCTATGCTATTACATAATCACACACACAACACTCTCAGATACAATCTATACTATTACATAATCACACACACAACACTGTCAAATACAATCTATGCTATTACATAACTTTTGAAACACTCTCAGATATACTCTGTACCATTACATAACTGCACACAACATTTTCACACACACACATATTATATCTTTACAGAACTCTACACAACATTTTCACATACACATTATATCATTAAACACCTTAACACATTTTCATATTAGCACTACAGAACTGGTACTGCGTTATACTACCACATAACCTCATATCACATACTATCATGTAACAGTCACAAATATGATCACATACATTATATAACACCTTCAATCAGCCTTTAAGCTTTGGCACAGGAAGTGTTCTAAGAACTAAATGATTACTCCAGAGCTTAGGAGGCAGACTAAAGAGCTGGTGTGTGAGAGAAGCAGAAAGATGGATTTGAAGAAGAGGAAAATGATGAAGGCTCAGAGTAGGGAGAGACGTCGTGTGCTGGAGTCAGGACAGCAGGCCAGAGACACACAGGAGTATGTGAAGGTGAGAGAAGGTTTATATGCACTTTTGTTTGAAATATGTCTCAAAATGTACATCACAGTAGAACTTCACACACAGAGTTAAATTTCCTGTCTATCTATCTATCTATCTATCTATCTATCTATCTATCTATCTATCTATCTATCTATCTATCTATCTATCTATCTATCTGTCTGTCTGTCTGTCTGTCTGTCTGTCTGTCTGTCTGTCTATCTATCTGCCTGTCTATTAGTCTGTCTATCCATCTATCCATGGGTCTGTCAGTTTCACATAATGTTTTTTGTCCTACAATTCAAACAAATGTCCTGAGTTACCATTTATACCTCTCTCTCTCTCTCTCTCTCTTTTTGCATGTGAAGACATGGTTTGATCTTCAGGTGAAACAGAGGAAACAGAGGACTGAATTAGAGATACAGCAGGATGGTAGAGTCACTGAGGCTCTGTGTGAGCTGTGGAAGGTATGTGTGTGTGTCTGTGTCTGTGTCTGTGTGCATGTTTATGTGTGTGTGTGTAAGGCAATTTTACAAATAATTTTGACAAAAAAGCACCACAGTATATAAGAAGACAACTGTGTGTCTCTCTCTCTCACACTCACTCTCTGTCTCATGCCAGCGGTTGCTGTCCTCGTGTTCTGAGCGTTTGGCTGAGATATGCAGAGAGACTTTTTTGAGTTCTCTGCCTGAACAATCACACCTCCCTCTTGAGCAGTGTCAGCATTTACAGAAAGAGCTGGATCTCCGGATGAATACAGAACTGCTGAAGGATGACCTAAAGATGCAACAACAGATTAACACACTCAGAGAACAACTGGACAAAGACAGACAGGTAGAGAAAGACAGTGGGAGACAGATATGTGGGTACACTCTTGGCATCAATCTTCTAAGCCCTTAATATGAGTTAAATATAAGTTAACACAGCTCTAATGTACAACCATATACATTGCTGGCAAATATATGGACAGTAAAAAGAGCTCAATTCGATCTAAAATTACTGCATGATATGACACCCTTTGTAGTTTTTAATAATGAAGATGTGTAATATACAAGGTTGTGTTCGTGGGTAATGATCTGATTAGACCTTTTATTAATCAGTGGGTTTGATGAGAGTGTTATTTCCTCTGTAGGTATGGACTGAAGAGGAGGCCCTGGCACAAGCCTGCCTGAGTCATCTTGTCAACCAGCAGCTTAAGATCGTCATGGTGATGGTTGTCAGGCAAAGGGATGTGCAGGAAAGGTGAGTCAGCACTAAAGACAAATCACCATGCTCACCTAACTGGGCCACCATAGTTACGTCTGTAGGAGATTGTAGAAAATTTCAGCTTCATGTTCATATTTACACGGTAATGAATATTTCTCGTGTCTCATTTGCCATACATAGTGAATTTGCAAGAACTGTCTCATGATCAAATTTTCTTCAAGTTCATTGTAAATGACTGAATGTTCATTGTAAATGACTAAAATGAATGCTGTTTTTGACAAAATTGCATCTACACTAATGAATGTGTGTAAACAATAAAAAGTGTTTACACAGTCCACAGTGAACAGTCAAATAGTTTGTTTTATAGTGGGGTCTTTGCTGTTTTTTCATGTGTATTGATTTATTGATCAATTGTTTGCAGGACTGCTGACCTGATAGTGCAGAAACAGCGCCATCTGTTGTCAGTAGTGCAGAGGCACATGTTAGCACGGCATTATTTCATCGGGGCTTTGAGAGAGATGAGAGTGAGCAGACTAAAGTTTCAGCCACTGAGAGACTATACTGATCTCACAGTACAAGAAAATATACAGGTACACACAAACACACAAACACACACGCACACATAGACACATGCACACATTGACAGAGAGACACATTCTCACATAGACTATAAATAAGTAGCCAGAAAGAGACCACACCCCTTGCACCATAGGAACAGGTACACAGTTGCGTATACACACTGACACACAGCAAAGTTGCAGTTCCTATACATATCTGACCTCAACATCTTCCGAATGGGTGCCTTCTGAAAGCTTACAGTCCTGACTTCTCCCTCCAGGATCTGTCTGGTAGTGTTGGGATGGGACCACTTTGCTCTGAGGCTGTTCTGATTGGCCAGGGTTTGCAGCAGGAGTTCCTATCAGAGCTTGAGACTGTCTCTGAGCTGCTGCAGGGCCACGCCCAGTTCCTGGTGGGCCACGCCCTGTCCCACAGTGCACGACTTAGGCTGGACTCTTCAAACTCCAAGCAGAGTCATTCTGGACCTGCTGAGGACAGCAAGGTAAGTTTTGTCTCATTTTCATTGATTCAGAAAAGTCAGGGGTTTTACATGATGTTGAATCCCCACTCTGCCTACAATGTTTATATATATATATAAATTAATTTAATTAAATTAAATTAAATGTAAAAATTGAGATTTATTTGTGCATTGTTTTGATAAAAAATTTTTGCGTAAAAATATGTTTCTATGCACAAATCCTCACTCCTTAATCTGTGTGTGTGTGTGTGTGTGTGTGTGTCTGCTGTGTCTGTGTGTGTAAGGCGGAGTGGATAGAGGCGCTGTCAGAGAGTGTGTATGTGACACGTGACTCCATCACTTCCCTCATACACACGTACCACTCTCAGATGCAGTCCATCTTCACAGCGGCCCAGCAGAACCTGCAGCTTTATCCACATTCTCACGCAGGTTTCTCCCATCATTCCTTTCATTGCTTTGTGTGTGTGTGTGTGTCTGTGTGTGTATCATTCATAACCAGTGTGTAACGTGTGCATGTAGATCAGGGGTGTATTTGAGCTGGGACAGTAAGTAGAGGTGTATAGCAAATATACGTGTGTGAATAATATCAATGAAAATTGCATTTTAAATGAGGCACTTTGTCACCCGAGTAAGACAAATTAGTTGAATTTAGAACGGAATATTTGATTTCACCTCTCAGCTGTCTGTTTTCCAGAAGAGGATGAGAGACAGAAAGAGACGGCACTGTTGTCCCAAGCTCTCCAGAAGGAGCTGTCCAACTGGGCCAGAAAGCCACACTCCTCAGAGTTTTACCAGAGGTAAGTTCACATGTAAAGTCATGTTTGTACGCACACCATGCATCTTCAAACAAACTATTCATATATTCAATATTCACATAAATGCTACTGAGAAATGTGTGTGTGTGCGTGTGTGTGTGTTTATTGTTTGTGTAGAGTTGAACTCCAGAGGAGGAGAATGCTCTTGCAGTTTGAGGTGAATGAGGAGAGTATGCATCGCATCCTGCGAAACAGAACGCCAACCCTGGATCATGAACAAGAGTACAGACACAAACTCAGAGTGAGAAACCAGACTATACCTCCCATCAGTACCAGATGATTCACTACACAATCAGTGCCAAATTGGACACCTCGTTAGCATCAATAGATTACACGTAGTGCCCCCAGATTATTTCCCCGATTCATCCTGCTAGTGTCAGATTAAACACACTCCTCTGTCACTACCATCAGGTGAAACACTTTAGCAGCCGCTACAAGATGTTACGCTAAATCAAACCTAAACTGGACAGATTATGTATTTGGGTTTGATCAAATTGAAATGTCTTTGTGTTAAGGGCAGTTCTCCAGTAAGACTGGTATAATGGTCAATATGCTGCCATAGCGTGTGTGACTGCGTTGTACATGAAACAAATTGTACTATATAATGTTTTGTGTGTGTGTATACGTGTGTGTGTGCACATGCGTGTGTATAGGAGGCAGAGGAGAGTTTCATGGCTCGATTAGCAGCTGCTGCAAGAGTTCCATTGGGCAACAGAGAATCCCCACACCCTGACAGCCCAACAGGTGAATTAAAAAACACACACTCATCACACACTCATGCTGTCAGTTTTTCTCAATAAAAATGTGATCTTTTAAAAAGTCAGAAAGGAGAACAGATTTTGTGTTTGACTGTAATTTATGACATGGACTGAGAATTAAACTGATAAATAAAACAAAGACCTACATGGAGCGACCACTTTTGATTGGTCATCATTATATAGGGAGAGCAAGTATACAATCAGTATTCATATCATATTCAATCACTCTGAGGTATGACTAACTCAACAGTGTGTAATACAGCCTTAACCGTGCGTATGTTCTGTAGGTATGGACACTGGTCTCCTATCACTTCTTAGACAAGATGATGAGAATCTGCAACTGAGATCTGATTCTTTCAGGTAAAGAGAGAGTTACATCAGAGTTTTAAACTGTTCAAATTCTCTAATGAATTACAACTGGTTCATAATCTTTGTCAGGTCGTTACTTATTATTCTATTCTATTCTATTCTATTGTTATATTATGTTCTTTATTTCAAACAAGTTTCAGCTGGGTAAAACCTTGATTTGCATGTTTAATTCTCTTCTCATTCTTGCTTTCCTCAGCCATGAGCCAAACTGCTCCTCCATAGCGGTGGACAACAGAAAGAGGTTCCAGAGGAGAAGAGAAGTCATGAACACCTGAGAAGTTACAGATTCTCTTTCCCTATCTTAAATACTGCAGCGGTATTGATAAAACTGTCTGTTTCCTCTGTATTTTACCCTATTTTTCACTGTAACCATGGCACAATTAAAGCACTTCTCTTCTAATATTGTATTCTGATATTGTATTTTTTTCATTTTTCCTCCCAACACATATAGCTTTCCCTTGAATACAGACATGTCCTTACAGCACATTGGAGATGCTGAGAAATTTCTGAAAACATGGATGCAATTAACAAGTTAATGTCCACACAGGACAAGGAGTGAAGATGGACAACAAATGATTTTAAATATTAGGATGATTTTGTAAACATCTGCTTTCTGATTTGTGATGTAAATTAAGATGGCAAACATTAGCAGCAGATAACTCTAAACATTAAAAACTGACATCACCAAGAATAAAAATATACCATCTTTACACTGATGTCACTTTCTGGATGCCACATAAGATTTTTCTCTCTACAGTGACCCCTGGTGTTCACCGTGGGAGACCCCACTCTGAGGTCCGATTTTAAAAGATTGTGAAGGGTTGCTTTCATTTTGCAAGCTTCTTGTCTCGACAGAGATGAAATTCTATCAGACATTTTAGCATCATCTAAAACATCTCTGTGGTGGTGTTAAATTAGCAAAACAAAAACACTGGTTCAGACACAATTATTAATTGCATCCCCTTCTGAATATTTGTGAGGAATTTTCTGTTAGAAATCTATCTAGTGACTGCATCCTCTCTACCTCCCTCTGTGGCATAATGTTCAGATGAGAGAACTATATTAATTCAGTCTTTCGTTCATTCAGACAAACAGTAAGTAAAGAAAAATCGAACATTACACATTGCTCAGCTTGGACCATTTTATTTCACAACGATGGAAGCTTTCATCGTCAAAATCACTCAACTACAATAATAAAACATTATGAAATACGCAAAGATTTATAATAAACTAAAATGACAGAAAAAAGACAATTGAGATACAGACAATTACCAAGTAGGAGTCAATAATACAGTAGATGGCACTGACGGGTTCTGTGTTTTTCTGTCTGTGTGTGTTTGCATATATGTGTCTTGGTGTGTATGTGTGTGTGTCACAATTTGATTCTCTTGTTTAGTTTTCAGACATGAAACCACAGTACAAAATCACTGTTTTAACATGTGGAATGATCTTGTGCTTACCGTAAACCTTTGATTAATTTGGCAAGAATAAAACCGGCGTTGGTAGAACGAAGTAATAATGACGGCATCCAAACAATCAGTTACTGCAGAGTCACATGCAAAAATCAACAACTAGTCATACACATACACACAGGGAGAGAATGCTATATTACCAAACTGGTCAGATTCAAAAATCTGTCTACTTCTGCTTGCTTTAGGCGGACATTTTGATTTAAGGAACAAGGGATGGAAGTGGGGAGCACCATGCTTGCATCATCACTGAAGAGAGAGAGGGAACAGACCAGAGGGAACAAAGGAGAGCATTACACTATGGCCAATTTGATGGCCTTGTATATGGAAAGAGTGAAAGGAGAGATTCCAGGGTGGAGGAGGATTCTCTCTGCTCTGTCCCGGGCAGCTCACCCCTCTGCTTCTCCGCCTGTCAGCTCATCCCAGGCTGGTGATGTTAGAGCGGCCACCGGGGGGAGCCACTATGCGGTGGCCAGAGCGGCGGGGGACGTTATCATCGACCTGAGCACCTGAGTGAGGGTTAAAGTTTGTCACAATCAGGAAATATAGAAACACAAACAATACGTCAACTTAAGGAGCCAAAACCTCCTCCTACATGGACCACTCTGTCTGCAAAATGAATGATTAAAGTAAACAGTCAATACAAACTCAACAAACACAGAAATGCAACTAGTCTTAGAAGGAAGGACCAACTCCACTAGTCTAGGAGACTCTACCCTAATGTCTAACACAGTAACAAGGCATTCATAACCAGTGAGTAACACTTCTGTTAAGCAATTAAAATGCAAGTTAAAGGGTCTCATGGTGTGTTTTTTGACATGACAGGTGTGCATAAAACAACGCAGCTGACATTATGAATGCCTTTTCTACTGATCAATGTTTCTAAGCAGTTTTTTCATGAAACGTTGCTGTGTGTTCACAGTACTCCAATACATCATGCTTCAGCAGTTTTTTTTAATTAAACAGAAACAAGAAATGACAGAGGGGGCAAGGAGGAAAGCCACAAGATGGAACACCATCTATAAATGACAAATATTTCCCACAATGCCATGCAACACATGTCCACTTCACAGATGACAGCAAACTCTTGGCTGTTGATATGATAGTGGCTGAACTTACCCATAATGTTTAAAATTGAGGACTGATTAAATTGGATTTGGATTGGGTCTTTGCTTTTTTTTTCACTCACTATTCACTCACTCACTCCCCCTCTCTCACTCTCTCTTTGTTTTCATAAATAGCTAATTAGCGATCACTTGAATCTCATGTCATTACTCTCATCTAGTCCATAATATGGTTAGACTATTCTGATCAGATTTAAATGATGTGTGACAAAAATGATTCTCAAAACTATTAATCCATTAGTTTGCCTTTGGACAAACATCTACTGTGTAGAATAACGAATGTGTGTTGGTAATGATTGCTTGTAATGTGTTACCTTGCTGTGGGTATTCCGGTCCTGAAATATATAAGATGCATTGGATCAGCTTAGCAGTAAACACAATAACAATGAAATCACAGGATATGGTCTTCCAGTAGTTTCAAAATTAACTAAAAAAATCATCTTTAGTCCATGCTAGCTAAACTCAACTCACAACGGTCAGTTTACCAGAAACCTCTGGAGGAACATTTCAATGTCCTTCAAAAAAAAAAAGAAAAAGAAAAAAAAAAGGCTTACAGCATCGCAAATCTTTCTCATAGACAGGGCTACCATAACTGCTGGTCAGTCTGTTTTGATTGTTATAATTATGTTATTATTTCTTATCATTATGTTGGAGAAGATGTATCAGTGACTGTTTCATCTGGATTGATTGCACTGTGTGTGATCACAGATTAGACCTTATATATATATACATATGTATGTTAACATAAATATCAAATATCTCCCCTCAAATGCAGTTTTAATTTCCTCTGAGTAATGCTATTTCTAAATGATCCTTATCTTAAGTCTGACCAAATATAAAGCTGATCACCGAGGCATGTTTTTCCTCAGATAAAACGATAAACGACTGAGAAAATCAACACATATAAATATTTGAACAAACATATTATGCTAAGCTGCTGAATTGCTGAGGAGAGAATCTCAGATTTCAGAAAGCAGATTTCATCTTCTGCTCTGCACAGAACAGACTTAAGACTTGGTTGTTTTCAGATTAGCCAATGGCCTGCGTGCGAGATCGTCTGATTGGCCGTGAGGGGGTCATGTTTATGAGGTCACGCACAAAGGCGTGAGAAAGTTTACGCTGCTTTGGCTTATCACAGTTAGCAATGATCTACCGCAAAGCGAAGAATATTCCAGATAAGATCAGCAGCAAAGGTAGAAACGTCCTCTTTCTCACTCTCACTCTCTTTCACTGTCCCCTTCTGATATCATCTTTCACTATGTCTTTGACTACAAAAACATTTTCGTTGTTCCTTTGGCCAAGTGAACTTTTGCTTGAAAGGTATTACATGTCGGCAGCCAATAGTTGCATCAAGGAGAGATTCATGTACACACTACAACTCCATCACACTCATATATACTCATAACACAGAATGACAACACTATAAGTGCATGATGCATACAGGATAGTGACAAGCACATTAGAAAAGGTGACAAGAGGGCAAAGCTGGTTGTGTATTAGTAGGGGGGGGGGGGTCAGTAAGGTTGAGTGGGAGGGACTGGATGGCAGATGTGCAGTTTTGATCCTTAAAAATACTCGGACAAAGCTCCACATTGCTCGGCTCACCTGATAGGCTGAAATTGGACTGATGAAGGTTTCTGATTGGCGGAGGCTGGTTCTTAGCAGGGGAGGTCTTGGCGGAGGGAGCAGGGGTGATGTATTTGGGTGTGGCAGGAACATCACAGACTGGTCCATCATACATTCCTCGAGACACCCCCGGCATCCCAGACACCTACACAACACAGACGGACATAAGTCTGGCATTGCTCTCGCTGAATCCCAGTGTACTGTTAGATAATTCCTAAACCAGGTGCACCGTCCAGAAATGCTCCTTTCAACCTGAGCCTTTATTTAGAGCTGTTCCATAGTGAAGCCTCTCTTTTAGAGATGTTTCATCTGATCTTTTGAAAAGCCTTTTCAGGCCACAGTGAAATGAAATATTAACGGTACAATACTGCCATTCAGTGGCAAAATAAAACATTGCAATTTAGTTCCTCAGCTGCAAACACACAAGTATGTATCAAACAAACAATTAGTCAAAATAACAGGCAACTGCAAAAAAAAAAAAACCCACACATTTAAAAGACATTGTTCATTAACATTTATTCTCATGATTTCAAAAATATGAGATATAAGCTTATGCTGACTGACCCAGACGCACGCGCTTACACACACACACGCACACACACACACACACACACACACACAATCACCACACTTCTCAGATTACAGAGTTTGCAACAGCGGTGCTAGTCTTACTTTACTCCTCATTTTAATGCGCTGGTAGGCATAGTCTGGAAAAGGTTTGCGTGGGATGAAGCGTCCCGTGCCCTGCTGAACATTCAGGTTTCCATCTTCATAAACCACTTTCCCTTGACAAATCACAACCTTAGGACCACCACGGCACTCCATCCCCTCAAAGATGTTATACTCCACAGCCTATGAGAGATTAAGAGTGAGAGAGACAGGGAGAGGGAGACTAAAGCGGACATTTGGATTTCCCAGAGATTATGTAGTTGACATAAAATTAACATGTTGCTGAAATATGAAACCAGCATTTTACCCAAAAGCTTAAAATACCAGGGGACAGATGCATTATATTCATTCAGATAGCATAACTGATTATCTTGTCATATGTGTTCTGGTTTTAAAGTGCAGAGGTTTCTGTAAGCTGTTATTAACGCATGATTCCAAACCACCCTACAACACTGCCTCCAAAAATCAGAAACGGGCCAGATTGTGCCAGTCTGCTCCAATCTCTCACCGACTGCTGTGTTTTGGCAGTGATGGTCTTGATCTTGTCTGGGTCCCAGATGACGAGGTCAGCATCAGAGCCGACAGCTATCCGCCCCTTGCGAGGATACAGGTTAAAGATCTTGGCAGCATTGGTGCTGGTTACAGCCACAAACTGGTTTTCATCCATTTTACCAACTGCCTATGACAGAGAGAGACAGAATCAGAAAGAGAGAGTTTAAATGAACTTGCATTTTGTTTTTAGGAGCATAATATAAACACACGGCATCACTGACCATAGAAACGACTGCACCCCCCCCCCCCCCCCCCCCCCCGGGCTCTACAGAATTAAGACTGCAGAGTGTGGGTGGAAATGTTGACAGAGTGCCAAGTGTGGGTGTGTGTGTGTGTGAGTGTGAATTTTTGGAGTGTTAACTGTGACAGTGCTTGTGTCATTTAGGAGTGCACATTGTGACAATATTAACGATTAATATTGACTATGTGTGTAGGTCATGATTTCAAGGTCTCACCACAGCCTTATCCCAAACAAACGCCATTCTCTCCTCCACACCATTGGTCCCCTCTGGGATAAGAGTGAAGTTGTCCTTCCCAATAGCCTTCTGGGAAGTGGAGTAGACGCAGTGAGCACTGCCCACTACCTGTAGATCTCCACTGTTAATAAATACATGACTTATTAACCAATCAATAATCACAAAATGTTACATCAGTAAAATCAAAAGCCATTTATCCTTTTCATGCCCTCTAACATTATTACAGTGCAAAGCGTGTTTGTGCAACATTATTTAAAAAAAGAATTATTATCAGTTTAGCTACACTTATTTTATACGCAGACTGAAAACTCTCAGGGTTCAAAGCATCAGTACCAGGCCAGCATGGAGGTCAGGTGATCAGGAGTTGTAGGATCCGGGCTCAGGGGCGGTGATGTCACAAAGGCAGCGGCCTTAGCCCAATTTTTGCTCCAATAATGTGTGCCATCCGTGGCTATGCTTGCTGTGATTGGCTCGCCAAATACCACAGCTCCTGTTAGGTTCAACCAATAGTAAGGGAGAGATAATTACATTCTGAGGTTCAGTTCAGTCTGAGGATTTTTTGATGCTATAAAAAGCAAAGATTGAGAGAAAAAGAGAGAAACTACTACTGTCAAATTATGTAACATATATACTGAGTAAAACAAAAAAATCAGACATGTAAGCATGTTTAAGTATGATCTGAAGCTTTCTGATACTGTGACAGAGGAATATCACAGAGACCTACCTTTCTTTCTAGAAAGTGCCACGATGTCAGCTGCACTCTTGCTCATAACTTTAGTGATGTAAACAGGGCAGTTAATGCGGTTGCCAAGTGTGATGGCACGAAAAACTGCTTCAGATTCCAGCTGGAGGAGTGAGAGTGACGGACCCAAACACACAGACACACACAGACACACACAGACACACACACACACACACACACACACACATACACTCTATATAACCTCTGTCTCTACCATTACTGAACAGTGATGACTGAATGACTGATTGACTGAAGGACTGAATGATTGAATGATTGAATGACTGAATGACTGAATGACTGAATGATTGAATGACTGAATGATTAAAGGACTGCATGATTGAAGGAATGAATGATTTATTGACTGAATAACTGAATGACTGATTGACTGAATGACTGAATGACTGAATGACTGAATGAATGAATGAATGAATGAATGAATGAATGAATGACTATATGACTGAATGACTGATTAACTGAGTGATTGAATGACTGAATGACTGACTGAAGAACTGAATGACTGAATGACTGAATGACTGAGGGACCGAATGACTGAATGATTGCTTGACTGAATGACTGATTGACTGCATGACTGAATGACTGCACGATTGAATGACTGAATGATTGAAGGACTGAATGACTGAATGACTGAATGAGTGAAGGACTGAATGTCTGAATGGTTGAATGAGTGAATGACTGAATGATTGAAGGACTGAATGACTGATTGACTGCATGACTGAATGACTGCACGATTGAATGACTGCACGATTGAATGACTGAATGATTGAAGGACTGAATGACTGAATGATTGAATGAGTGAAGGACTGAATGTCTGAATGGTTGAATGAGTGAATGACTGAATGATTGAAGGACTGAATGATTGAATGACTGAAGGACTGAATGACTGAATGATTGAATGATTGAATGAGTGAAGGACTGAATGATTGCTTGACTGAATGACTGATTGACTGCATGACTGAATGACTGAATGATTGAATGACTGAAGGACTGAAGGACTGAATGACTGAATGATTGAATGAGTGAAGGACTGAATGATTGCTTGACTGAATGACTGATTGACTGCATGACTGAATGACTGCACGACTGAATGAGTGAATGAGGGAAGGACTGAAGGACTGAATGGGTGAAGGACTGAATGACTGAATAACTGAATGACTGAACGAGTGAAGGACTGAATGACTGAATGATTGAATGAGTGAAGGACTGAGGGACTGAAGGACTGAATGATTGAATGAGTGAATGAGTGAATGATTGAATGATTGAATGAGTGAAGGACTGAATGACTGAATGATTGAATGAGTGAAGGACTGAAGGACTGAAGGACTGAATGATTGAATGAGTGAAGGACTGAATGATTGCTTGACTGAATGACTGATTGACTGCATGACTGAATGACTGCACGATTGAATGACTGAATGAGTGAAGGACTGAATGAGTGAAGGACTGAGGGACTGCAGGACTGAATGATTGAATGAGTGAAGGACTGAGGGACTGAATGATTGAATGAGTGAATGACTGAATGACTGAATGATTGAATGAGTGAAGGACTGAAGGACTGAATGATTGAATGAGTGAAGGACTGAATGACTGAATGATTGAATGAGTGAAGGACTGAAGGACTGAATGATTGAATGAGTGAAGGACTGAATGACTGAATGATTGAATGAGTGAAGGACTGAATGACTGAATGAGGGAAGGACTGAATGACTGAATGACTAAATGAGTGAATGAGTGAAGGACTGAATGACTGAATGAGTGAAGGACTGAATGAGTGAATGACTGAAGGACTGAATGATTGAATGAGTGAATGACTGAATGAGTGAATGAGTGAAGGACTGAATGACTAAATGAGTGAATGATTGCTTGCCTCCTCAGGTCTGCTGAGTGCATGACCCTCTGGTCCAGTGATTCCCATGCTGAGGATCTTATTTTGCTCCTGAGCGATCAGATCGCCATTCTCAGCATGCACCAGGACCACCGCACCAAGATCCTTCAGGAAGGCTAAGGCTTCATACAACTTAGACAGAGAGACAGAGAGAGGGAGAAATAGAAAGAAAGAGAGAGAGAGAAGGGGAAAGAGGGAGAAACTTTGTTTTAATTTGTCAAGCACTGCTCAGTTGAAAAAAATCAATTGGCATTCATTTTCTATGATGTTAAACAAATTTCTCTCCTTTTTCAGTGGTTGCAATGGACGACATCAGTATGAATTCATGACCAGGTAAAGACCACTAATTTCATTCATTGTGCTCAACTCATCTCATTAAATGCTCCTTGGATGACAGATGTCCAGACTGAAGAAACTGTAATTGGTCTATTTTTTTCTCCACTGACAGAAAGGTTGCCCTATAGCAACATTGGGCTTACTCTAATGATGTCCATTGCTGAGGTAAACAAAATTCAGCTATGACATAAACATAAAAACATCTTTACTATTTGATTGCATATAGGTTGTGCTAAGGTTATTAAAGGTAGAAAACCTACTTACAGCAGAGTATACCAGGAGCAGAACATAACTAAATATCCCATATCTAGATCACAGGTAAAACAGATCTAGATCAAAGTTAGAACCTCTGTAGGTTCAACCTAAAGTACAAGGTACAACTGACCACAAGTAGACCATGCCCAAATTAGAATTCATCTAAAGCAGATCATGTTTAACCTATTTAGGGTAGAACAAGCATAATGTAGAACATATCTACGGTGAAGCATAGCTAAAGCAGATCATACTTACGTTATAACACACCAAAAGACTAATCATACTACTCTAGGCATGAGCCTTAGTTCTTGGATGTGACAGTAAGCAGAGCTGGGAAGTAATGGAGTACAAATACTTCATTACTGTACTTAAGTAGAGTCAGGTCTCTGTACTTTACCTGAGTATTTGTTTTTCCGACATCTCTTTACTCTTCCCCCCTACATTTTAACACAAATATCTGTACTTTCTACTCCTTGCATTTTCAAAACAGGCACATCACTTTAGTTTTAATGCATTTGAGGGGAATTATCGAATATTTGTTATTCTGCATCATTGCGCGCCTTCCCAACATCAAGACCGATTAAAACCTAAACGGATGGGACAATAGCACATAGAAAAGACAATCTCTTGGTGTATCCATTGGTGCATATCAGACGCACGACAGAAGTAACAAGATGAAAACAACGTAAAAGACATAACAAGATGAAACGGGCAAGAAAGGGAAACTCAACCGCGGAGAAAGGCGTCCATTGAATGTGATGTCTGTGACGGGGAGAACTAGAAGCAACATGGATGAAAGTGAACCAGACAACGTTGCCAACAAAGCAGATTCAGAGCAGCAAGACAATCCCCATCCATGGCCTTATTTAAAAGAACTGTTTGTGGGTAGTCGCGTAGAGATGAGGGAATTTCTAACAAAAGAGTTTAAGGCTTAATTAGACCTGAAGCGTGTTCTCGTGTTGATCATAATCTTTTGAGTTCTTTTGCTCACATTGAAAACTGAGTTACACGTCGGAGCGAAGTTAATGTTCATTATTTTCAGTATATTGTTTATCTATTTTATTTGAAGTTAGAATGGTTTAATAGTCTTTGAATTATTTTAATATGACGTGAGGTTCAGTTAGCTTTGCACAGAAACAGTCGGTAGAAATGTCCTTCACAGGGCTACTTTTTATTTTTATACTTTGAGTACATTTCAGAGCCTGTACTTTTTCACTTTTACTTGAGTAAAGAAGTTGAATCAGTACTTTTACTTTTACCAAAGACCTTTTTTACACAAGTATCTGTACTTCTACTCGAGTAAAGAACAGTAAGAGTAATTTTAACAGTTTGGTACCTGAGAATCTGTCATCTGGTACAGATCTTTATATGCCATGTAGACCTGGAAGGAGTTCACTCCTGTTAAAGACAAACAGAAACTTCAGCATGCTATATTTAAAGAGGAGAGTGGCTATTAAACATAGACACATTCACTCTCACAAGGGTGCCTGGAAAGCAGAGGGGGAGGGGATGAACAGATAAAAGAGAAAGAAAAAGAAAAAAAGAGTGACCTTTCTCCTGGATGAGCAGCTCCAGTTCCTCTTTCACTCCTTCATGCCACTGAGGGATGTCCACGTGGAGAGAGTAATCGCAACATGACTTCTTGTCTGCAGCATCCTGCCATTTCTCAAATGCCTGCAGGAGGCTGTCGCCTGGCTGCGCGGTCACGTGATCAACTGCAGCACAGCACCACACACACTCAGACAGGGTTTTCATCACAACACAAATATTACAGCAGTGTCTTTAACCCAGGCCTCACAGCACTGTCTTTAACCCAGGACGTCACTGATTCCGTGCTTGGTAAGTCATAGCCCTGTACCAGGTGTGCTAGTACTGAGCTATGTGAAGGGCAAAGAGCACTTGAGCACTAGGTTGAGAAATACTATTTTAGCCTGAACAGCTATTCCTGCAACTTTTGATACAAGTATCATATAAACTGAATATAATTTCAAGACAATATCAAGACATGAATACAGACAATTTCAAGACATGAATATAATTTCAACAAGATTAAATGAATATATTTTTATCATTTGAACTGTTGTGATATATTCCAACACTTTATCAGCATATTCTTACAGAACATCACTCACTGATCATAGTGGTGCCACCCGCAAGGGCAGCCTTGGTGCCCTGGTAGAAGTCATCAGTAGTGGGTGTGCCCAGGTAAGGTTTCTGCAGACAGGTGTTCACGTCAATGCCACCTGGAATCACCATCTGTCCATTGGCCTCGATCACCTTCACTCCACCTGGCACAATCAGGTTCTCCCCCAACTGCCTGCCAATCAAAAACAGAGGAGATCAGGTATGAGGTAATACTAACTGAATAAAATACATTTTCAAAATGATTAACAAAGGACACATGGGAAAATTATAGACATATTCATTATTTGTGCAGTATTTCATATGTGTATTCAGTCTAATACAGACCCTTCAATATTCCAGCACAATGAGCATTTAGTAAATTGTAAACAACTAGGAATCAACTGCTAATCTAAGAGGGATAAAAAATATTTAAATATTTCATAAATGACCCCTATTCCTTTTTTAGTCCAATAAGAATCTGCATATCAGAAAGTGATTCCGTGGTTCGTGACTGAAGGGAGGTCTTAGCTTAGCCCTATCAAGGCTGCAGAGATAACATCAATGTTGGTTAGTGTTTGATGATACCTACTTAATCACGCCATCCTCCAGGTAAATATCAGCATAGAAAGACTGGTCATCATTAACCACATGCCCTCCTTTAATGAGCAATCGTTCACTCTGCGGAAAGGAAAGGAATGAAAAAGGCTTGTGACAAATATTAAAAGACCAAAACTTTAAGAATTTTTTTTTTTCTGCTTTATTTTCTGTGAACTGGAAGTGGGTCACAGGACTGATGAATCTCCTGTCTGGGATGGATCTGCTCTCTGATGGAGAGAAGTCTCTGTGTCCACTCCACTGCTCACTCGGATCACAGGGCTGGAGAAGGACTGGGAGGGTGTCAGATGTGAGTGTGGAACTGTCTTATACGTTCTGTTTATGACTGGGCTTCAAATCAAATTGCTTCACAGACTCAGATGATGGGTGGATTTGAGAAGCAAAAACCTCTAGCTGGGTAACGCTCATTGACTGAGTAACATCAAGAGCTTTGATATTAATAAATAATATTAAGTGGAGAGTTCTGTTCTCATATGACTAAAACATCAATAAATTATGATAAATGAAAAATGCCAAGGGTTTATTCATACTTCCTCATGACAGACCTTTCTGCAACTTTGGATAGAGCGAACACATCGTGTTCCTCTCTCTCTCTCTCTCTCTCTCTCTCACTCTCGCTCTCTCTCTCTGACCACTGAGTCATAATTTAAGCTTTTGATTGGTGTGATAGCCGGATCTTATACTGCCCAAGCTGCTGACACTAATACTGGTAAATTAATGGTTCGCGCAGTGCACTTCACATGTCCCACTCTCACTCAACACAAGGCAGAATGTTAAACTAGCAATGAGGAGAGAAATAAGGATAGACTATATAAAGCTAAGATAGGGGTGGGTGGTATTTCGAATATACTCGATATATCACGGTTTGTGCTACGTCCTATGGCTCTCTCCCTCTCACAGAGACAAAAAGAAAAAAACTCACATAGATACGTCACACACACTCGCCAGCCCATCCAGACCACTCTCCTGGCCGAGTGTTAAACCTACTTTTAGCTAACCATAGCTAGCTTTACCAATCAGGAATATCAAGTGTTTTCACAACAACCACGCAGTTAACTTAATCAAACACATGGATTACCGAAGGATTTGATAGCTGCAAACAGTTGCATAGAATAATTCTGAAGTTTTAGGCATATTGTCATACATTATCAAAGACAAATGTGATCATACACCAACACAGTGCTTAAACAATATACATTTGACACACAAAGTTATTGTTTATTAGATTAGATTAGATTACATTAGCCCCAATTTAACTGTGCAGAGTACAAGTACACAGCCAGACTTAAAGAGCGTCCAGCCAAAAGGGAGTGTGAGCAGAGCCCATCTACATAGAGCCTGTCCACTTCCTATTAATGTCGTTGTGGCGAAATTGGCTGCAGTTCACCTTGAAGGCGCTCACGAGAGAGTCCTCAATGAATGGGAGTAAATGGAGCTAAACGGCTAAAATAATTATTTACACCTGCTTCTAGACAAAAAAGCCCACATTTTAATTTAGTTTTTGTAAATATAGTATAGATTATATATCAGAATTGAAATGAAAAAAATACTAATGGCTATTTTGCCCATAAAACACTATGTATGCTGATTGGTCAGTTAAGGAGTTACGACTGATTGTGTATGTAACAATATGCTAATCATGGTGCCGTTAATGACTGTTCCACGCAGTCACTAAAATGGTTTGAGTGCTGTGGCTTGAGTGCCGTGTTCTTTGAATATCTACACGACACATGAATTGGGAAATGAAATTAAAATAAAGCAGAGTTTAAGGTATATTTTGTTGTTGTTATTCTGCATCTCACATATAGTCCTAAATGCCATAAAGCTGTAATGCTGTAAAGCGGCTTGTGGTGCGTGACGTCACAAATACTTAAAGAGAGGTATTTTACAGCAGTTAGAAATGGAACTATATCTATTGTCTTGACCCCTTATACCGAAAACATCATGAAAATTACAAGAAAAAAATTTTTACCCCATAAAAGTTACATTTTTGGGGGTACAGCTCCATAGGCCCCCATTCATTCTGGACTCTCTCATAAGCGCCTCCTGTGCTCCAGGAATTTCTGAGAGTGGAAGTTCTCTCCTATTTAGAAATTCTCTGGTTCAGTTTAAACAACGTTGAAATGTTCACACATGCGTGTTGCAAACCAGGAAGGAATAAGTTGTGTTTCCGATTACGTAACTATGCGCATGTGCATAGCCTAAAACACGTCAATTAACATTATACAACTACGTGCATGGCCTTAAAACTTTTTTAAAACTCTTTTTATTTCTTTCTTTCAAGCAAACAGTGCTATCATTTAATTGTTGAAAAAAATGTTTCTAATATAACATTCTTAATAAGGTAACATAAACCAGTACGTTTATTAGCTACACAAAAGTTTCTGTTCTGTGACACAAAGCGAGCCAGTTTCCTTGTTTCCGAAGATCTGCTAGCTAGGCCTTACGGCACACTGGAATCCTGTATCCACTGAACAACCCAAAAGATGAGTTAAGTCTTCAGGTGTCTTCAGGTACACTCATCTACTGCATGGAACAGTCAAACTCAAGCTTTCGAACTTAGGTTTGTGAACTTGTGCTTTCAAACTTGGGTTTTTGAGTCGAGACACGACAGTGGTTTAACTAAATTCAGATCCTTTTGTTTGTAATTTAAAGATTAAAAATAATAAACCTCACTGGGGTAAAGGTCAACACTTGTCAGTTTAGTAAAATAATTAACTTGTAGCGAGTCCGGTTTTCACTGTTTTAAAGAGATGTTAAAATACCTCAAGGACACAGTTCCAAGATCTAGTCCATTAATTTCACTACCTGGTTAGGGATCTGTGGGATAAAAAAATTTGAAAACTATATTTGATTTGACATAATACTGACTTATGTTTCCCCTTGACCATACATTGTCAAAGCCATGGCAGTGTCATCACACTGTATGAATCCAAGCTCATTGCTGACAAGATTACTTGTGGTAGTATATACAGGCTTGCAGAATTCTCTGCACAGAGCTGAATTATACTATTTATAATTTAAATTAGGTACCTTGCCTAAATTAATTAATAAATAAATAAGTGTGTTTTGTGAAAGTTTAGCATGAAACAGTCTCTAACCATCGTGGATACTGTAAATTTTGCACTTAGACTTAAACAAGTATTCCAACCACTCCCACCCGCCACAGCACAGCAAAGCCCATGCACTGGCTCTGGTTACCATGGCAGCAGCCCACACAGAGAGCTTTACTCTAACAATTAGAGGGTCCACTCAGAGGAGATGATCTCATCCAGTCTGGACCAATCAGAGACCCCATCTAGAACTTGACCTATTAAACCTGAAAACATTTGGCTCTACAGAAGTATACTTCAACAGTAACAACACATACAACACCAATCTTACTATCATTAATCAGTAAAAATCTGAGCAGTATCTGAAAACAATAAAAATGACAGTAATTTAGCAGGATCATAAGGAAATGCTGTTTGTTTGAATTGTATTGGTCTTTGAAAGGATCTTTGGAAGAGAGGGAGGGAGAAATAGAAGAGGGGAGACATTTTTGGCATAGCTTGGGTGTCTGGTGGGCATCTCTCAGTATGGGATTAAAAAAGTGGGTCAGGGAATGAATTTAATCTGCTTTATGACACTTAGCCAAGATAACACCATTCTTTTCACCTTTTGTTTTTCTTTACCAATACTGGTTCTCTACGTGCCTCACATTCCCAGTTTTCCACACCTCACATTCCCAGTTTTTTTTTCCAATGAGAGCACAGGCTTGGGTTGATCCAATAATTAGCCTGCTTCATCTGACTGAGAGATGATGGAACAGGATTACAGTATTAACACAGGCACCTGTTGAGTCTGCCTGGCTCCTGTTAATGTGATATACAGAACATGTACAAGAGAGAAATAAACAAAGCATGTTGCAAATTGCATAAAGCAACCTGTGATACAAAAATTTACTTTAGGGAAAATGCACTTTATAGAGCAGATAAACCCCTTTCTCCAGCACTACAGTACCACACACATATTACCACGAAGTCAAAGAAAAAGCATATAATTATTGCCCCAGAACAATGGTGAATATTTAAGGCATTAGAGGTTCTACTGTCCTGCTGTGTGCCCTAATGCTTAAGGAAGAAACATCGCAATAATCCAAAAGGGCTACGGACCAACCCCAAAAACATCAGTTGCTATAACAAGTAAAATAGCCTAAATAAAACCTTTAAGGTGTTAAAAGATAATATTCATGATCGATCGGGTTAAATAATTTAAATTCATTCTGGAAAAATTCGTCCTGGTCAGTCCACAAAACTATCTGTCGCTATCACAGCCTTTGCTGATTATAATGGTCTCTGTTCTCTTTGGAAGATGTTCATCCGTCTTTATTAACGAGACCGGTAGATGGGCGTCACCACTTTATGCCCATTCATACCAAATGAATGCATCTTCTCTGTTAAATGTGAACGTCAGGTACTCCGCGGAACGAAGCCGGCATTGTTAGTTATTACCAGATGATTTAAAGACTGATCGTTGTTTAACGGAGATTCTTTGACAGATGTTTAATTTTAGGAGAGAACAGGCGCGCTGTACAATATTAGCAGCAGCAGTCTTTGGAATATATATGGCAGGTGTGAGAAAACCATTAGTCAAACCGGTTGAATAATGGACGAGAGATGCAGGGGCACCGCCTTCCATGACCGAACACTGTGGCACGTAACCACATTAAACTTAACAGTTAAGGCCTCGGTATAGTTTAAAGCATATGTCTGACCATTGTTCACTCTCTCTCTCTGTCTGGCTCTCTTTCTCTGTACTGGCTGCACACCAAACGGGTCTGAATGAATTTTTAAATTGGGCGAGAAATCAAAAAATGAATTTTATGAAAAAGATGTAGAAGAAACCGTTCAACTGCACGGTTTTGCAAGAGTCCAGATACCAGTATGTAATATTGCACGGTGTCTGAGCACCGATTGCACATCAGGATGACGAGACAACAAAAGGGAGGTTTATAAAAGAGAAAATCTTACTTCAGATCTTACCGTCAAATGAGGGATGCTCTTCTTGCCTTGATACCCTGTACCGGACATTATCTCTACTGACAAATTAACGACGGCAAACCTATTAGATGAAAAAATAGGATGATGTCGTTTATTAGGATGCAGACACGCTATCTAGAATCGCAGACGACAGAGCCGCGCCTCCCGGTGATTGACTCTGTACCCGGTATATAAAAAAGAACACTCTAGCGCCCTCATTCAGCTACATCCGTTCGTCACTTTGTCCGGTGTCCAGCTCAATGCATCCACTGAAGTCAGACTGTGTGTATGTTATTCATGCAACCACGGTAATGGACAGGCTGATATCATCCACGACGAGGTTAAACTAGTGTCACTCGAATTTCTGACACTATTTAAATTTTCATATATGTGTAAGGCCTAAAGAAGCTGCACTTATCAAAGCCTTTACACTTCAATTCGAGGCCTCCTGTGAATGGAAATTCACGTCAAATAATTGTTAAATTAGTAACATGAACATTTACATTACCAACTCATTAACAGAGCTCATACAAATGAATTGATGAAATATTTCCAGGCATATGAATCGCATGCTGATAAATGTTGAAGGCCTAGGGATAAATTGAGATTTTGCTCAGATAATCACCAGAGGGCGTCTCTGCCTCCCAGTGTGAACATACTGTTCTCAGGCATCCTGACTGCGCCGGTGCCTGATACACCTTAGTCAGCAGTTTCCAACCCCCATACCCACAGATTCTGCTGGGGAACTGATCATTAATACGTCATTCAATCAGATGGAATCATGAAGAAAAAAGTCCGATGGTCAAAGAAGCGCCTTTTTCCTCTACACCTCTTAGTCAAATTGTTATTAAAATGTCTGTTAACACGAGTTGTTCAACGTCATAACTAATTTGATTAAATTTGGTTAATCTAAAAATGGCATAAAAGTTTCCCCTCACACTTGTATATCCCAAATATGATCATGCATCTGAAAAGTTATGGCTGGTCAGGACTCCTTTCCCAAAGAGACACGAACACCTCATCTGCTTTTGTAAAATAAATAAACAAATAATTTTTACAAATTAAGAGTCATTTAGCCCAAAACCCCATTTACATGCAACACTTTAATTAGTCATGTAGTTTATTAAGTTACCATGGATGGGCCAAGTCTAGATCAATTCTCTTTAATGCTGTGTTGTCTCCTCTACCGCTTTCTATTACTATGACACATACTGTGGCTTGCTGCTCCTCTATCCTGTGAGCAGTATCTCATCTCTGTGGCAGACACCTCAGTTTTAATCAGCCCTACTGAGAAGCATATGTCTGAGTGTTTTTGCAGGCAAAGAAGCGCTACAGCTCATAGCTTCTCCATTAAATGAACATGTCAGATTATTGTTGATGAGATTTGACTACGTGAGGGAAGTGAGTTAAGGCATCTCATTTCATGTTTTCAGGATGTTTGTTCAAATGCGATGGTATGCACTGGGGTGCATTTGGAGGGGCATCCCCAGTGCAGAAGCAAAGGAAACACTCACCTCAAAGCAAGCAGTAATTGGACCACAGAAATAATATTCTGAGTGAATAGTAACATCCCACTCTAAGATGCGAACATGTGGTTCAGCAAACAACAATAAGATCTCACCATCAGAAATGGCACACTCATATTTTTTTTTTTTCTAAATGTGTATTTGACCTACAAAAGGCCTGATTACTGACATGACACATTGGTTGGTCTAATTAGTCAGGCAGTGCAACAATGGTTTTTGTAAATGAGGGAGCATCATTTATGTCAGTGTCAGTGAGGTATATGAGGAAGTATGTTTACTCTTTATAGGCTGAAAGATGTTATGAGTGCAGATAGATTATGAGTGATGGTAAAGATAAGGAGTAATATGATGGACTAGTCAACGCAAAAGCTGAGTTTAGGGTTACCCTGAGGTTTTGGTTAATCCTCCTCCAGGACAAAGTTTTTTAAAATAAAGTGAAGCATACCTCAAGCTACAGTAGCTTTCAGCACAAGGTTATGCTGGTATGAGAGATAAACTGCTAATCCGAATGGTAAACTGGTCCATAAATAATCTATATGACGCACAACAGGGGAAGCACTATGTGAAAAAAAAAAAAAATGATATCCACTCCAGTAAATCAAGAACTGCTCAAAACACTAGGAAATAATGCCTTATTTACCCTTGAGTATTGATAGTTACGATCAATGGAGGCCTAACAGCTTTCACATTTTTAGTCATTGGGGAATGATAAAGGTCAAAGAGCCAAAGTTCCTTCACCATGCTAAAAAATAGATAGAACTGTGGAAAATATAAGTGTTGCTGTAAACTTTGCAATAGCTAAACGTGGGCAAAAATAACTTGTTACTCACACACGATTCTGAGGATTCCAGGAGATTTCAGCTGGAAAGCTACAGAGTGGGAACTAGCGGTCAACTGATGAATAGCTGAGCGATATGGAAACATGCGTTAGGGAAACGCGTGTGACGTATCACTCACTCTGAGGTTTTTCCAGGCTGCATTATTAGTGTGTGTGGGCTCTGACTTTCTGCCATGTAGTTGAAAACTTTCTGTTTGAAAGCAGCACTGATAGGTAAACTTCCTGCTTATTAGAACTGTTTGCGTAATCAAAATTCAAGCAAATTCGTCTGCTCAAACAATCATTTATCAAAACCATCAAATAAAAAGGGTGCTATATTTCCTGAGGGATTAAAGTCATACATGCTATGTGTCTGTCCAAAGGGAAAACCCCAACAATTGATTAAGATGACCCAACACCGTAGTACAGGTAGAGAAATTAGATGGTTGTGGGGGACTACGTAAATATTTCCACTGAGTTGGGGGTTTTGTCTGTGTTGAGCTCTCCTCTGCTTTTCCATCTCTCACAGAACATTAGCTGAATATCTCACACCATCAAAATGCCATGAAACAATACATCCAGTAAAGTAACACCAATTACACCGATTTGTGCAGAAAATCAGAGATGAAATGAACGACTGTTACATTTAATCAACCTATAAGCCAGGGTGAAGTCTCCCTAGCAAATATAACCTCCATCTCTGAGTGTAAAGGTCGTAATACATGGTGTCTTGTTCACAGATTTAATCACTTTCATAAATGGATCGGCATCATCTTGTGGTTGTTTGTAAAGAAAAAAATCTGTTTTAAAAGTGGGGGGAAAGTGAATCTTGTTTTTGCTGGAAAAAACATATTAGCAGTATTGAGTCACATACTCTCACATGCGGCAGTACACACACACACACACATATATATATACACATGTACCCTCATGAATTCACAGATCCAGTGCACTCATCTCATGAAATATTTTTCCCTGAGCAATGAGTCACTGTTTAAAAACCCCACTACAGTAGCTCTGTGCAACACCGACATGAGGACATGATGTCACTTCCTGCTGACCTTCACCACCTGTGGCTTACACCACAAACTTCCCATCAACAGATAGATAGATAGATAGATAGATAGATAGATAGATAGATAGATAGATAGATAGATAGATAGATAGATAGATAGATACTAAAACTGAAATAAGTTCATTGTGAGAGGTTCTATGGCACTATGAACAAAAACACTTTTCTTTACTCATTTATAACCATGCCAAGGCTTGTGTGGTGTAAAGGGAAACCGCTGCAGTGTTGCCATCTCACTATGACCAACATTGAAATTCAAAATTCAGGATAAATACATGGATAATAAATGTTTTTATGGAAACAAATTAAAAATAAAAAAAATCAAACCTAGGCCTAAACTTCCTCTCTTTCAAAGACCACTGGCTTGCGGTTATGATTATTAATGACCTAAGAGAGGTTGCTTTCTCAAGTCTCAAGATATCCTCTCAAGTGGTAAAACACACAGAGCACCCCCGCGACACCTCCCCCCCCCCCTCCTTCCCCACCCAAACAAAAATGAATCATTCAGAATCAAATCACCAGGCCACAAATGCCTAATTTCTACAAATTATTTTCTAATAAATTCTACAGATATTTTAAAGTTCTTTTTAGTTTTATTATAAACTTGAGAACCATTAAAAAAAAAAAAAAAAGTAAAATTCTGAATTACTTAACAGGGGTGGTACAGCAACGCAGTGGTTATGGCTATGGCTAGGGGAAAAAAATAAAATACTCACTCACTTAGAGGACTTGTTTGTGGTATCTTAGGAGAGATGACCGACGCAGACAGTCTTTTATGATATTTATTTTTCTCTTCCGAACGGGAGTACAAATGCAAAAGTGGCACTTCGGCATCCAATTACTATCTCACTCAAAGCTTTCTTCTTTTTCTCTTTTAGGTTTCACAACGAACATCAACACAAGACAGCGTCACCCGGTGATTACTCCAGGTAAGGTGTTTTACATATACATATTCACGATATTACATCTCCCCCCTCTTTAGGCTAAATGATTTCCTAACATAACTTTGCAGTATCAAATAATAACAAAACAAGAATAATCCTCAATTCTAACAATCTCATTCATTAACAAGTGTACCAACTACCATCTATAAAGATGTACCGCTTTTTATATATATATATATATATATATATATATATATATATATATATATATATATATATATATTTGTACACATATCAAAGGCGTCCACTTTGCCAAACACCAATGACAAAACAAAATGTACAGTATGATAACGGTTGCCTTACAACTAAACCTTATGTAACACATCAATTTACAAACAAAAATTGTTCTGAACATTTTGCTGTTGTACTTTTTTTTTTCATTAGGTTATGCACTTATCTCACAAAGTCTCTCAGGTAAGCTGGAGAATTTCTCTCTCTCTCAGATCGTCTCAAGGTTGTAGTCTCAGGGTTTGGGGGTTGCTCTGGACTCACAGCTTTTCCAGGAACAGTTTGTACAGTCTCCCTCAACTCTGCCTCCATGGAAAAATCCTTAGTTGCCAGAGGAGTCAGGGTCACTGAACCCTCGGAACCGTTTGACACTTCTTCTGGGACCCTCTCTGGATCTGGTTGCAGAGGTTCCTTAGTGTACCTTGCTCTCATCTGGTCCACATGCCTGCGCAGACTTTGACCATTACCGATGACCACGCTGTATGACACTGGACCTGTACAACTGTTAATGACTCCGGGAACCCACTTCGGACCATAACTGTAGTTTCGGATGAACACTTCATCACTAGGTTGGAAATTTCTCAGTTTGGTGCCTGGATCATGAATTTGTTTCTGCCTCAATTGCCTCTCTTGTATCTTTGCTTTTAGATCCGGTATCAACAGGTCAAAGGTCGATCTTAGTTTTCTGGACATGAGCATCTCAGCTGGAGAATTTCCAGTGGTGGAGTGAGGGGTAATTCGGTAACTGAACAGGAATCTGGAAAGCTTTGTGTCAACTGTCTCGCCTGGCGTTTTCTTTAGTCCATCTTTTAAGGTTTGTTCGGCCCTCTCGGCCAATCCATTCGATGAGGGATGGTATGGAGCAGATGTGAAATGGCGAACACCATTTTGCTTCAAGAATCCCTCGAATTCAGCACTAGTGAAACATGATCCATTATCTGTGATGAGACATTCCGGTATTCCATGTGTGCTGAAACTTTGCCTTAGTTTCTCAATAGTCGCTTGGGAAGTGGATGAGTTCATGGCATAAGCTTCCATCCATTTTGAATGTGCATCCACAATCACCAAGAACATCTTCCCTAGGAAAGGGCCTGCATAGTCTGCATGTAGTCTAGACCATGGTCTCTCAGGCCATTCCCATGTATGAAGTGGAGCCAATGGTGGACTCTTCGCATTCTTTTGGCATTCCCCACAACTGCTCACTTCTCTCTCCACCTCTTTGTCCATCCCTGGCCACCATACGAATGATCTTGCCAATCCCTTCATTTTGGACATTCCTGCATGTGTGCAATGTAACTGTCTCAACAGGATTGTTCGCCCTTGTGGAGGTACGATCACTCTTGCACCCCACAAGACACAGCCCTCTCTGACACTCAAAGCTAGCCTTCTTGAGTAGTATGGTTGCAACCTGGAATCTGTTACTACGGGCTATCCTTTCAGAACATATTCACGTACATGTGACAAGATCACATCTTGAGCTGTCCATTTCCTAATTTGTTCTGCATTCAGGGGAGCGGTGTCTAACAACTCAAGCATCAACACCTTGTCCTCCCCCTGCTCTCCCTCATCCCCCGACTCAGGCACAGGCAGTCTGCTTAGTGCGTCCGCATTTGCGTGCTGCTTTCCCGGTTTGTACACAATTTTGTTCTTGTAGGCTCTAAGCCACACAGACCAGCGCTGTACCCTTGGAGATACCATTTGTGGTACTTGTTTCCTCTCATTGAACAAGGTTATCAGGGGTTTATGGTCAGTGACAATAGTAAAAATCCGTCCGTACAAATACTTGTGGAATCTTTGGATCCCGAAAATCACTGCCAGTCCTTCTTTGTCTAGTTGGGAATAGCGTCTTTCTGCTGGCGTCAGGGTGCGTGACATGAACCCCAAAGGTCTTTCACTCCCGTCCTCCATCTTGTGCGATAAGACCGCTCCTACCCCATATGGAGAAGCATCACATGAAAGAATAAGCTCTTGACTGGCTGAGTAGTGCACCAACACATCTGCAGATCTCAACAGCGCTTTTGATCCACAATGTGTCCCAGGTACTGCACTTCTGTTTCCATAAACGCGCACTTGTTTCATTTCAGTCTCAGGCCGGCTTCTTCCAGCCGCTTCAGTACTTCTCCCAAGTTCCTCAAATGGTCTTCCTCGGTTGTCCCTGTGACTATGATGTCATCCAAGTACACTGCTACCTGTGTTACCCCTTGTAGCAGACTCTCCATTGTCCTCTGGAATATAGCTGGTGCTGAGGAGACCCCATACGGTAAGCGACTATATGTAAAAAGTCCTTTATGTGTATTTATGGTCACATATTTCTGGGACGGCTCATCCAACGTGATCTGTTGATATTCATGACTCATATCTAGTTTGGAAAACTTCTGTCCTCCTGACAGCACTGCGAACAAATCTTCCAGCTTGGGGATTGGGTATTGCTCTAATGAAGCCACCTGATTAACTGTCAATTTATAGTCCCCACACAACCTGACTGTGCCATCGGGCTTCAAAATGGGAACTACTGGGGCCGCCCATTCGGAATATTTAACAGGTGTGATGATGCCCTCTTTCAATAATCTATTAATTTCTTGCTCAACTTTCGCTCGCATGGCGTAGGGGACAGATCAGGGCCTATAAAACTTTGGTGTGGCATTTTCTGCCACATGGATGACTGCGGAGTTTCCCTTCAGTGTGCCCAATTCTTCTTTAAAGACTGAGGCATGTCTCTGAAGTACCTGCTGCAGTGTCATTGATTCATTATGGGCATACTTTATTTCTGCCCAATTTAACTGAATTTCTTCCAGCCAGTTCCTGCCGAGCAAATTTGGCCCTATACCGTTGACCACCACTAAGGGTAAGGACGTTGTCTGCTTTTGATAAGTAACTTTGACCCTAGCTACTCCCAAAATATGGATTTGCTCCCCCGTGTATGTTTTTAGACACATCTCAGTTTTCTCTAATGTTGGGCTGACTTGGGTCTTGCATATTTTCTTGTACTCCGTTTCATTCATGACTGTGACACTACTTCCAGTGTCGAGCTTAAATTTGACTGGATGCCCTTAAATTTTCATGTCGACCTGAAATGGCTTCACTCTCTTTGTGCTTGAGGCTGTTACACTGTTCAGCGAATAGGTACGCTCTGTCTCATCTTCTTCTTTCTCTACAGCTAAGCTATGTGCTCTGTGAGTATTAGATTTTTCAAAGGCATGCTGTCTCTTACTCTCATTTATTTCTCGGGTTTTGCATGCCCTTGCAATATGACCTATTTTTGCACACTTATGGCATTTCTCATTCTTGAATTTACATTCCGTCGCAACATGTCCCTTGCCTTTGCATCTATAGCACTCAACAAGTTTCTCGTGCTTCATTACGCGATTTTCATAGCGTTCTCAAAAGTTAAGTTTGGGTCCGACAACAGCCGTCTTTGTATCCGATCATCATTTATGCCACACACTAATCGATCTCGAAGCCTTTGGTCCAGAGTAGCTCCGTAATTACAATCGTGAGCAAGCTTTCTGAGTTCAGTCACATACTCCATTAAGGTTTCAGTGGGTTTACGGGAGCGAGAGTCGAATTTAAATCTTTGCACGATCTCACTAGGTCTGGGGTTAAAATGGTTTTGAAGGAGACTCACCAACTCATCGTATTTTTGGTCACTGGGTTTTGCGGGGCTCAGAAGATTTCTCATGAGGCTATATGTCGGTGCTCCCACTGCACTGATGAAAATAGCTCTCTTCTTGTCATCATCGTCAATTTCGTTAGCGATGAAAAACTGTTCCATAATTTCGCAGTATTCGTCCCAGGTCTGTAACTTGGAATCAAATGTCGAAAGAGTCCCTATCGTTCACGAGCGATACATCAGTACTGTATCGCCTATAACATTCTAAAGACAAACAGCAAGAGTAATTACGCCCAGCATTCATACATGTATTCAATGAGCAGTTCTCGGTGCATGCTGTTTGCTATACATATAATGAAAATGCAAAGGCTTACAACTATTAATTACAAAAGGGTATGGACAAGGAAAAGCATTCAATTGACTATTACCAGCAGGGCTAACGTTGGCTAACTTGACTAAGATGTCAATAAAAATGCATGTCTGGTTCCTTGAGGCAGACAGTGGATGATTAATGCAACACACTTAAAATAAAAAGTGTATTTCTCAAAATTATGTTGAAGGTTATTCCCCAAACATCTGAATAGTCTTTCCAACTTCCCCTATACTGAATTTAAGGTAAGAGTAACTGACGTTAACTCTAGCTATATTATAATAGCGAACGTAACATCGTCCAAAGCAAGCTCCTAACACTCTGCTCCAACGGTAACTACTATGTATTAGCTTACTACTACAATAAACTACTCATGCATCATATTACCTCTGTCTTCGTCCCCTTTTTGCCTCCTATTTTCTTCTGTTTCTTCCCTGGGCACTGGTCTTTTTAACATTACATATTAATATATAATAATATATTATTTTTATTTAATTTTTTTCAGAGGCGCAAGAAGGGGGTGTGCCAAAAATGGTGAAAAATATACATAACAAGACACGAAAATGTGTCTTTGTTGTCAATTGTCTTTGTTTTGTCATTTAAAATAGGTAAATGCTGTATTTCACACATATTTTCGACGTTACGGCAAGGTCTAGACCGATCACATGAACAAGACAGGCTACTTATTCGTTACAGCTGCGGTCCAATGACGGTATTAATGATGAGAGTTAAAATGTCAAATAGGATTCCAGAGCGCGAAGCTTTGCGGCACTCCGTGATCTAAACTGTCAGCTTGCGTGACACAGAGGAGATAGTACTGGTGAAAAACAGTAAAAGTTAAAAAAAAAAATGTTCCCTCATTTGGGGCGCTTCAAACGACGCCCCTTGCATTTGCCTATACCGCCTTTGCGACGGGCCGGCTCTGATTCTGGTGGGAAAAATAATATTGCGTTGTGAATAAGATAATTAAGTCGTGATCACGAGTTAATAAGGCATTAGATATTAAGCCGTGACCATAACTTTATTATTGCGGGGCCACGACTTTCAGTATGAGATCAAACACCATGGGCAAACTGCGATAGCAGTTCATCCCAAGATTTAAATTAAATTAAATCACATTTATCGATGCTTCATGCGTGATAATAGCCCTACGGAGCTCCCCGGTGTTGTCAGTAAACAACAGATTCCGTATCTTGTGGCACGCATTATTAAGACGTGGCCACAATTTGGTTCACATTCCCACGCCTTACTAACTCGTGGCAACGAGTTACTTGATCTTGTGGCCACGCAATAACATTTTTGTCTGTCTGTCTGTCAGCATTGGGCCGATTGTCATGAACCTTGGTGCGAGAGTGTAGTGTGGACCATGGAAGAACCTATTAAATCTTGGAGCGGATCCGAGTCACGAGGTGGATCCACGTACTGTATTATTTTCCACTTTCGTTAACATTGCGAGATAGCTCTTCCAGTGCCCTTCTAGTTATTAGCCCAATGTTTCTTAAAGCGTATGGGAAGAACATATAATTGCATATGTCGGCTGCATTTTGTCGAGTTTTCCCTTCTTTCTTTCTTTTCTTTTTTGTTTTTGTGAGGCTGATCAGGTCAAGTTTGCAACCAAGCAATGACGTCACTCTTGGAGCGTCGATAGTGGTTAAAACGAAGACGTGGGCTAGTCATCAAGAGGAGCATAGCTAAAATCTGAGTAAATAACTTAAGCAAGCCGTGTACATCCGAGCTCTTTGAGGTATGCATGCTAAAGTGCAGGTACAAGACATCTGAACACCGTAATACATATTTACAACAGCTGCGTAAACAAAGTTAGTTGATGATGAGCTAGTCAGCTGAATGAGAAACGAAGAAGGCCACGTCATGAAACCTTTAACGGTCAGCTAGCAAAATCACTTGGCCCGGATAAGTTACAGTATGCTTGGTTACAAAACACATTTAGTCAACTGTAGCATATTACGTTGCATTTAAATCACAAACCCTCAGTACTTTAATTACGAAAGTAATTGGACTGAAATTATGAGATTGAAAGGGCTGAAATTAAGTCTACTTCCAAAGCACGAAAAGGCGTTGTCTCAGGTCAGTTTACGATAGTTGTTGGCGTCTTTTGAAAGATAATTTCTTTGCAGCTAATTACACCCCACCTACAGTTGCGAAAATGATGGGAAAGGCTGGATCCTACCGTGTGTCCAGAGGGGCGAGTTTTGCCCAAATTTTGAAGAAGAATATTCCTGCAGCTCCAGGGTTTGGGACACAGTTTGTGTCTCCGACAGTCTCAGAACATCTGGATACCCACAACAACCAACACGACCAAGCAAGAAACAACCCAGCCAAAATTAGTTAAGAAACTCCATAATTTAGCTAACAACTGCCTACATTTCTGTCTTAATTTGATATAATATAGCAGATTGACTCTCCAAACCATAGTTTGTACTTTTTACAGATCCTAGGCCAAAAAACATCCCCAAGGAGTTAATTGACAGGTATAAACGGGGTGAGATGCATGCTGTATCTACACTTTACCAACTCTCTCAGGTCTTACACTTTCAGCTGGAACTGAAGGAAACTGTCACTACAGGTATCATTTTTCCATTACAATGATAGGTCCCATAACCATATTCAGTGTGTTAAGGTCTATAAGTTTTGTTAAATGTGGCATTTAGCTGGTAATTTAAAATCTGTGTTAAATTATTGCCATCGTGTTCTTGAACTGTAAGCATGATTAGGTCAAAGAAAAGGTTTGGACCAAACAGTCTGTTTTGAAAGAGAAGAGATGGGTGGATGGGAGGGATCGCTCATGCCAAAACTATGTTAGGTCAAACTGGCACAGGACAATTTAATGATAGTTAACTGTTGTAACTGAGAGCTAACTTTTATGAAGTTTAATGCACTTTTTACAGTCATTTTTCTTATAGGTATTATTACAAAGCAGCTTAGCTGAATCTGGTGCCCCAAGTAAGCCAGAATCATGAGTATAAACAAGAAGAAACCTCAAGAGAAAATAAGACTCAATCATAGGGAGCCTCTGGTCGTCACTTGACAGCCAGTGGTTACAATAATAGATGCATGCTTAGACTATTTAAGAAAGCTAAAAGACAGAAAGTACTAGGTGGTGAGGACTAATCAGTCATATTTATATACATGTAGTCAATGACCTGTTTGCATGTGTATGTGCATGGAGCAGATGGTGTTACAGGTTTCTACTTTGCATTCTGCGCGGTTATCGATGGTGTGCAATATAAGACAGGAATGGGCATCACTAAAAAAGAAGCCCGAGCCAAAGCTGCCCAGCTAGCGTTGGAGGAACTGCTACCCGGTCTGGAGAGTGTGGGAGAACTGCCCGATGCCGCTGGTAACCATTGCCACAACTTTCAGCAATGTTACCGCTTAGACTTTATGATCGATATTGAACCAACGTGTTGTTAAATGGCTTATAATTGATGCAATGGTTCTGTTGTTTAATCCAGATTGTGCCATTACTTCTATATTCAGTTATTTTCCATAGCAGCTTCTATCTTTTTTGCTGCATTGTAGGAGGTGGTACGTTTTACTAATAGCTGATCAATAGTCTGTCATACAGGATAACCACATAGCTTTTAAACTGTTGAGATGAAAGTAATCACGTGTATTATGAAACACACAACAGTGGCATGTATGCTTTTGGGCTCGCAGGCTGTCCTAATATTAGAAGTGCCAGTGATTTGGAGGTGCATTTAAAACTGTGTTGAAAGTCTCCTCTCTACCATTGTTTTTCATATTCATATGGTATTGCTTTGAGAGGAGTTGCTGATGGGAGAGTGTTACATTCTAGACTGATTCTCTGTTCATCTTTAGCAGAGGGACCACCTCCTCTACCCGTGAAACAATCGGCAGTGTCTGACACACCTCCTGGAAAAGCTATGTTTGGTAAGAGCACTTCAACCGTGCGTAAACGCACACTTTTTTTAGGCCCCAAAATTAATCTCATCAGTGATTTTCTTAACACTTCACTTTACTTCACTTAAACACTTCAGTTTAGTACACTCTTTGTGGAGACACTGTGTGAATGACCTCCCAGTGGTTGTTTTGGAGTTGGGTGTAACTACGAGGCCTTGCGGGTGTACTCGCTACAACACCACTGTTTTGGCCCTTGGGATGGGTCAAGGAACAGGTTAGGGTAAAGGTTCTTGCAAGGAGATTGGGGCTTGCTGGCAGTGCTCTCCATCAGCTTGTTCCGTGTTATTAATATTGTGCCTGAACAACCATGACAAGGCAACCAGGTCTAACCTTGTAATGCAGGTGCTTTAAGTGGAAGTATGGGCCAATTCTCCATAGTGTATGAGGCCTGCCCCTGAGCTCCATAGTGTATGAGGCCTGCCCCTGAGTCTATAGTGTATGAAGCCTGCCCCTGAGCTCCATAGTGTATGAGGCCTGCCCCTGAGCTCCATAGTGTATGAAGCCTGCCCCTGAGCTCCATAGTGTATGAAGCCTGCCCCTGAGCTCCATAGTGTATGAAGCCTGCCCCTGAGCTCCAGTAATGTTTGACTATGCTCTTTTGCCTCATACCCATATAGAATTTTAATGACAATAAAGCCAACAGAAGGATTACAAATCAAAGCTTTGACACAGCTAAAAATCTGTTGCCTAAACCCATTGCCTCCAGTGATTTCAAATCCTCTGGTTTTATTTCTTGTTTATTAGAAAGGAAGAATCCAATTCAGGACCAGGTTCCAAATGCAGTGAGGGACATATTCACCAAACTGATGGACAGTTACCCCAAATTCTCTAGCTGTGGAAGCACCTTGGCTGCATTTCTCATCCATTCTCGTAAGCCTTGCCCAGCCTTATTGCCACAGCAGGGCGGTCGGGATTCTGTATTCTAATTTTACATGCAGAAAAAAGTTGCACACCAGTTCACTAGTGTCACAGAGTGTCTGTAAAATCGGATCTGTCTTTCTACTTATCTGCTACCGTAATCTTAAGTATCTGAGTTTGTGAGATAAGAGTGCTGAGGTATTTTTGTTCGAACTGTTTGTTCAGCCTCTGGGTATGAAGTGGTCGCTCTGGGAACTGGCAGTTTAAACACTAAAGAGAGTGCTTCACCAAATGGACGAATCCTCCATGACTCACATGCTGTGGTTACTGCGCGACGATCACTCATGAGGTAATGTAGCACCACAAAGACCGCTTTTGATTTCTGCATTATTTTCACTGAACTGCTTTCACTGATTTTATGGTAACACGTTTTAGCTTCATTATTACTCCTAAAGTTTTTTTGGGAATTGCTTCCATCGTTTCATTTTGAATAATAAGAAACTTTCATGCTCCATACGGACAAAATAGTACTTTAAGACAGGAAGTGTGGGACAGGGACAGAGGGAATCACATCAAACTCCGCTCACTGTAGGGCTAGACAAACCTGTTGAGAACAATATATAACTGACCATTTTTAGATCAGAAATTATTTGACTAAAAGAGATTCAAGATACCCTTCCTGATAGCTCTTTCTTATTTTAGTTTACTACAGTAAGAGGCCTGTGATTTTAGTGAGACATTAACATTTCCTACAGAGAAGGCGACAGCAGATTACTCCTCTCTTGCAGAATTATCTGACAAAACTGTTTGATCCAGTCTCACTGTGCAGTACTGAGTTAGCCTTTCGTTTTTAGAAAACTAACCAAATATTACATCCTCCTTTTCCCTGTGCTTCGTGTGTGTGTGCCTCGTAATGAACTCGGGGTCAAAACATTTGTCCCAAAATATTTGCACTGCCATAGGGTTCATTTGCCCAAGGTTTGGCAAGTCATGAAGCACATGTCAGTCACAAATGCTGTAGGCATTGGCTCCTCATTTGCATGTCCTGGGGTTTATTGGGGATTTGGCTTTTCCATTGAACACCACTGACATACAGTTATTTGTTGGCTATGTTATCTCTTGTGTTTCATGTTGTTTGAAAATCTGCTAAGTTGAATGTTTTAGCCTGTACTTCCTTCAGTGGTTTTATAGTTAAGTGCAGATAATACTTGGTGATCTCTCACTGGTCCTCATTGACCAAGATGCCTGATCTATAGACTTCATAAGATCAGTTTATCAGGCTGAAAATGCAGTTTACAGTGGTGACAGTCCAAAATCTGCTACTGATGTCAAAGTGTGTTGTGTGTTTTGTTACTAAAGTCTTTAATAATGACAATGGGTGATTCCCAGACTGATCTGAAGAAGGTTTTCCAGTGTACTCTGTCCTGTGTGTAATGTTTTACAGGTATCTGTACCGGCATGTGCTGCTGTTCTTCAGTAAGAATCACTCTCTGAAAGAGGGCTCTGTATTTCAGGAGGATGAGTCAACCAAACTCCTGAGACTGAGGAGTCAAATCACACTGCACCTCTACCTTAACCAGCTACCTAAAGGAGCTGCCCAGATCCCTTCGCACCTGTACGTCACACGCGCGCACACACGCAAGTCCCCAGAGGAGCTGTCAAGATCTTGGCCATATATGTACAAACTAAACATACACCAGATGTCAGTTTGATAGACTGGAGCTTTAATGACGTATGTATGCGTGTTCCTCCACAGGCGACTGAACCCTCTGTCCATCTCTGCTTGGGAGGTCAATAACCAGATTGGCCTTCATGTAACCATCGATGGGAAAGTTTTCTCAGTTTTCTCCAGGTTGGAGCAGACGGGCTCAAAGGTGGTCAGCATGTCGGGGAGCGATAAACTGACGCAGTGGCAGGTTCTCGGCTTCCAGGGTGCTCTGCTTAGTCACTTCATCGAACCTGTTTATGTCAGCAGCATCGTCGTGGGTCAGTTACACACATCTGCTCTTCCACACTTTTGTCTTAGCTTAGCGTTACGTTAAGTTAGAAGCAGTCTTATTCCTGTGTGGAAAATAAGACATGTCACACACACCTCTGAGTTGTGTCACTTTGCAGGGAGACAAAAAGATGTTTGGATATTTGTCTGTATTTGTGCGTAATGACAGGTGAAGAGAGCTGTAAAGAGACAAGGGGTATGGAGGTGGCTGTCAACCAACGTGTGGATGATGGCATCACTGCCAAGCTGCCTATGTACTACTGTGTGTACCGACCTCACATCAGCCTGGTGCCCTCTGTAATGCCCACAGATGGGCATGCTGCCCAGCAGACTCTAAGCATCAACTGGTGCCAGGGAGATGTATCTCTAGAGGTGGTAGACTCTCTGGAGGGCAAGTCTGTGGAGGAGTGAGTTCAGTCCAACTCTGCATCTCTCAGCTTCAGACTTAGGCACTTTTACATAGCATATTTGTCTTAAACAAAACCAAGAGCTCCCTTAACACAAGGCTGAAATACATTAACCTCCAGAACAGGTCTGAGTTTGGAACGTTGCTTTCTGAAATTACTCTGCAGTATGAAAAATTTAGAAATTAGCCTTGGGCTTGTAGAGTCCAGTGAAAAATGATACCAAAAAATAGTTCTAAAGCCAAGTCATTTGCTCACACACACACACACACACACACACACACAGACGTATACATGTATATAAGCACATATGGAAAATCTTTTGCCGTAAAGAGGTGGTTTAGACACCTGAAAGGTTGCCACTGATGAGTGGAGGCATCACAAAAAGAGCATAAAATGGGAGAGGTATTCCCAGGTAGTATATTTGTCAGTTATTTCTTCAGTTTTGTCGTTTTTTAGGAGCAAAGTGGCAAGATCTATACATCTCTCTGTTGAAACCCATACGTCTGTAGTTGTGTTGAGAGGTGACATTTATTCTTATTAACCAGACAGCTTGGTGTCCCCATACTTTTCATGGGCAATGTGTATACTGTTTTACATGCTGTTTGTGTGTGACTCTCAGGTCTCCTTTTAAGAGTGGCCCAGCCTTGGCCAGTCGACTCTGCAAGGCAGCCATGCTCAGTCGCTTTAATCTGGTGGCCAAGGAAGCCCATAGGGAGGACCTGCTGGCTGCTGTGTCCTATAGGGAGGCAAAGGTACTGCAGGACATTCACTTATATTACTGTAACACAGGTTTGATGTTGTCTTTTCTCTGATGACAAAAGAGTGCAACAGTGCTTCGAGGTTTTAATAGAATTGGTGGATTTGTAGATAGCACCTGCATGCCACTTGTTACTATAGTATTTCTTATGTATGTGAAATGGAAATAACTGAACGGAGATTGGAAGTAATTCTAAAGCGGTTCAGAAGTGCTTACTGATTGATTTTTGTGTTTCAGATGATGGCAAAGCCATACCAGGAGGCAAAGAGTGTGCTGAAGTCGTACCTAGCCTTGAGAGGTTACGGTCAGTGGGTGGACAAGCCACCAATCAGTGACCACTTCAGCATGTGAGACTGGGCCTGATCAACGCATTCAAATACAACCGAATCAAGAGTAATTTAACTTTTATTTATTTATTTTTTTCATTTTAGTTTTAAACACCTCATGAGCCTTGGTTCAGCTCTTTTTCAAATAGGCATGTTTTGATTCATTATTTTCTTTAAAGCCAAGCTGTAAATATGGTTTGAAAGTTCAGTTCTGGAAGAATTTGTCTGAGGTTGTTCCCAACTCTTACTGTATTTTCATGTGGAATTACTGTAAGTGTAAGTAATGTTTCACTCTGACAAAATAAATGTTTTGTTTAGATTGTGCATGATATGTATGATCTCTTCATTTGCTAATACAGCATCTTACTGGCTCAGCAACCAAAACTTGCGGTTCTAAGGCTAATGCTATGACTTTTCTCATATAAGCAGCCAGAACTGTTTATTGTAACTTGTAGTTTTGAAGTCACCTTTCGGTCTGTACTTTAACAGTTCTGTGAATAATGGCTGATTAATTTTCTGGAATCACACATTATCCAGTTACTTAGCACTCAAACAAGTTTGTTTTGAGCTGTGTGAAATTTGGCCCAAATAAAGACCAAGATTATACATCCTTTAGATTTAATAGGAATTAAATTCATCTAGGTTGCATCTTTGTCAAAATTAGCAGAAAGGAAATCATACCACAGAGCACAGCAAGGAGGGGTTATGTCAGACCTTAGAACTTTACACAGTCTGGAGCTATCATGGCAATTGTCACCAATGCATGATAGTCAGCTAAAATGAAACCAGTGTGGTATTTATTTTTCTCACAGATAAGTAAGCTAAACTTAGAGCTCCAGAAGTTAGCTGACTAGCTAAATGCTGTGTTCCTGGCTTAGGCCTAAACTACTCTTTCCTTAAGTAGATCACTTAAGGTAGATGTGACATTCTATACCATGATCATGTCATATGTGTGAAATGTGGCAGTAGTTTCTGATTTTATATACCGTAAAAGTTTAACTTTGTTTTGCCTCAACAAATAGAGTTGTAGCTTGTCGTGCTGTTGGGTAACCAGTGAGAGATAGACTAGGAAGATAGTACCAGGAACCCCAGTCTGTTGGCCTCCATTACAGACATAGCACATCTCATTGAAGCTCTGGGAGTATCATAGAATCAGACAACTGGTCGCTAACACCTGATGATGATAAACTGAGGTCTTTGATGTGACCTGACAACCTTCTACAAATTATACCTGAGGAAAAAACAAACGCTTCCTGTGAGAACATCTCATTTCATAGTGGACCAGTTTACTTCAGTGCAGTACTGAAGTCAAACTAATCTGTATTCAATCGTGTTTCCCCCCAAATCAGTGCAAACATGTTGAACAGTGTCTAGAGGTCAGAGCACCAAAAAAAAGGGGGGGGGGGGGGGCACGCTTGAGAAAGTTCTGATGTGGACCCTTGCTTAATTGTTGCCATGATGGTAAAGCTTAAAATAGTTGAGAGAAAAGCTTATATTCTTTTATTTTATTATTTATATTCATAAATATAGCCAGCTTCAAACAGCAACTATGGGGCCAAGGTAGCATGAGACACATGGACCAACTGTTCAACATGGGAAGAAATGGAAATGTAGGAAATTCCTATTCTGATGTAAATGGCGGTCTGGCAGCCATATTTTAGATTGTAGCTACTTTCAAATTGACGTTAACAGTTGTTACGGCCGGTCATCAGCTTGTAGCATAAAGGAGGAGACGCACACGATAACAGTTCTAAATCTAGGGGTTTTTATTATCCAAAACATATAGACAAAGGATTAAGAAAGCGAGTTGAGGGAGGGAAGCGGGAGCACAATCACACTGAGCTGGGATGGAGCGATATTCACTAGAACACTCATACGCATCTCGCTGGAATGGTGCCATGTTGTGACATTTCCTGGTTCAGGTAAAAAATTTCTTGGTTCATGCAAAAAATATTCACGTTCTGTTTGAGGGATATAAAGTATATGGTGATGTTTCAGAGGTGATGTTGATGGAAATCTTGTCAGTCATGGTTATAATTTTGAGAGACACTAACACAGGGTGTCCATATGTCCTCTTTTTCGCGGACATGTCCTCTCTTCTGGACCTAAAAAATGCATCTGGCCGGGATTTCTAAATCGCCACAGATGTCCGGGATTCGGCTTTTTTGCTTTCTACACGGGCCTTTCGTACGCAACCATTGGTTGGCCATGTACATGCCCTTCACGCAAACATTGGTCAAACTGCATCTCAGTCATTACCCTCAGCACCACAGCAACAGCCAAGAGACTTAAAGAGAGCCAAGAGAGCTTTAAAAAAAAAAATGCCCAAATGCAAATGTAATGTTTACAGATGAATCGCACAAAAAATTCCTGCGTTTTAATCTCGGTCAGGATCCATGGGAAGCAGAATGCATGACATGCAAAGCTGGCACATACCTGTCAGTGTCAAATAAAGATGCTAGCATGAAAGCTGGGAAAGATTCTATCTTGGGGAAAGTACCAGAGCACATCAGGAGGAGTGAAAAGTGTCCAGTGAAATAGTGCATTTCTTTTATGGCAGCTGATATTTTATTTTATTTTAATCTATGGCCATGAAAAGAAATAGTGTTATGTAAAAGGTGTTAAGAGCTAAACTATTTTTTTATTTGTTTGGTTTTATTTTATTGTTGAGGGCCAAAAGTTGAATAGAAAGGAATAAGATTATGGCCATAAGGGCTAACGAAGGCATTTATTATTTGTCTTGTTAAAGACCAGCTGTTTATGTATTTAAGTTCAAAAACATAGTTGCATGGTTGTGGACGCGTTTGTCAACCATTTAAACACCCCCCCCCCCACACACACACACACACATTGCCACGGTGCCACCGATTACTTGAAACACCCCCCCAAAAATATGGTCACTCTAACTAACATAATGAAAGTCGATCAAATATGAAGGCATGAAACCTCTGCGTGCATCACTTTGACTATGTGACAAACCATTTGAATCAGACTTGCCCAGAAGTGGGTAAATATTTCATGCATGGTAGAAATCCTCGTCATACACAAATTGATTGCTTTGTGGGAGATGTCAGTGGTGTATAGGGTGAAGTGAAATGTTCTGGCAGAGTCACTTTTGAGTACTACAAATGAAACGCAGCAGTGAACTGAGATTGTTGACTGTCCAGCACTCTTGGATTGATTTTAGAGTAAACGTGAACATGTCTTGAACATGAGTTTCACAGTTTAGTATAGAGATGAACTTGTGATAAAGTTGTTTTATGAAACTAGAATTAGTTGCTACGAGTATTACAACAGTGCTGCAACAGGTAGGAATTTGACATGCAATAGGTCAATGAGTTTAATTTAACAGGCTTTCTGTGAAGTCACTTGTGTGTAGTGCCATGTTTTGTAGAGCACTGACCTGCTAGTGCGTGATTATTGCCAGCGCAAGTGCTGTTACTACAAACACACAGGAAGCCATGAGGGTTTCCTGTGGAAGGTGTGTGTGTGTTTGTGTGTGTGTGTGTTTGTATGGTTGGTCAGGCTCATGTTGTTTGCTCTGTTGCCATATCATCATGCTCAGCTGCAGAAGAAGACTGGATTTATTTGTGTCTCTGTGAACCTAGGATTAAACTACTAACCAGTACCCTTCTCTGTATGTATCTCTCTAAAGCTTGGCATGCATGCTTTATCGGAAGATATGCATTCTTTTTTTTACTCAGTATTGGTATTTGCAATGAGGATGTTTGTTGTTACAGTAAGCTATATACTTGTTAGTCACTATCATTTTATATAATCTTGCCTTGCACGCATAGGAAGGCTTCTTTTTTAAAGTGCATGTTTAGTTTCGTGCAACTTGTGACCTTGCCAAACAAATGGCCAATTTTCGGCCCTCGTGTCACATTTGACAATTGTTGCCCAAAATATCCAATATCTGAAAACTTTCTGGAGATGATAGAAATTCTGCATTCTCACCATGACTGACAGCATGCTGAATGCTTTAGTAAATTAGTCATGAGAGCCAATTTGTTTATTGCTGTTTACACAGACCGCATTTACTTGGTGTGGAGCTGCCATAAACAGGATTGCTCTCAGTGAAGGTGCAGACTTTCTGTTTTGTTTTGTAGTTGCACTGTACTAGGTCTGATGTGGAAGAACATGAACGTGAGGGATGTAGAAGAAACATAAGCGTAGTCTCAGTTTGACCAATTTTCCTCTTGTCTTTGTGAATCCGTAGACAATTTGAAAGAGCAGAAATGGGATGTCTTGAAATGTGTTTACCTTTTCAGTGCTTGGGAAAGTGAAAAAAAGAGGCATGGGAAGGGGGGGGGTAGGACATTTTCAGATGGTAAAGAGGCCACAGTGGTTTTAATAGTAGGCCTCTCAGGCTTGTCATATCCTGCTTATCACCTCATCTACCTCAAACGTCTCTCTTTTTTGACATCTGAACAGGTTGTTGATAAAACATTTCAACTACAGTTTAAGATTTCAACTTTCAACTGACACACATCAGTCAATCTGAATGAAATTGGCTTCTGATGTTATCTGTCTCCTTTCCTATGGCTCAGAAAGTTGACTCAGTCACTAGCCTTGCTACATACTTGTCATGTGAAGCACACAATAAACGCTTGATCCTTGAAAACATTTCCGCTCATGATAGGTGGGTGTTAGCTAACATGAAACTGCTGCAAAACTGAGGTAAATCTTGCAATAAATAGATTCTGAGAGAGATGTGTTTTCTTTGTGATGCAGTCTTTTTGAAGTGGTTTGTTCTTCACTGACTAACTTCAGAGAAGAAAAACAAAAACAGGAGCTTAATTCACTTTGCAAACATGCTTCAAATGACATTTCTAATGGAATCCTCATTCGCACACTATGTATAATGACTCTCAAATAATAATATTGTGTAATGACTCTCTAATACTTATCCAACACCTTATCCAACAAGGAACAGTGATGTTTTAGGACATCATGTGTATATATTCTATGTATTATGTACTGTATAACTGCTTGGTTAGGTGAGGTGTGTCCGGTGAAGGAAAAGGTGGGCACGATGATGATGAATTGAATTATTGCTAATGAGTGGGTGAAAGAGAATTCGTTTTCCATTTATGTGATCTGTGTTGTAGTTGCATAGTTTAACGGGACTTCCCTTGTGATGTCATTCTGATGTCCACCTCACAGTGGAATGTCACTGTGTCTCTCACAGAGAACACAGAGTTTGCATTTTATAGATGTTATTTTGACTCACAGAAAAATGCTCCCTTTCAGGATATGGACTCAGATTGAAATTTTCCAGAGGACATTAAAAATCAGTGACCGTTTTAAATGAACACATTCCAGCCAAAAGAACGTTATTTTAAACATTTAATCACAAAAAAGTACAAAACAATTACAGTATTTTAAATAATCAATAAATAGATATAAATAGTTAAATTATCAAGTACTTGTTTTCATCCAAAGCTTATATTTGTACATTATAGTGCTTTCTTCTTCTTCTTTTTCTTCATTTGAGAACTTTGAAGGTAGTCACAGCCTGTCATTGTCAGGAGGCAACATCCTGGAGTAATCACTCTGACCTGAGCCAACATGATTTCTGAGAAGTCTGATTATATGTAACAATTATTCCCAATTTCTCTTGCTCTCAAACCACGAGCTCTTTTTTTTAGCCAAATCTCTACTGTTCTCTTTTTGAGGTTGTGATTAATTCGATCTAGTCACTGTGATGTGCAGATTCTTGCTGTCCTCCATTAGATGCTGCTGTACATTTGGACAAGCTCATCCAGGTTTTTGATGAACGTCTTGAAGGGCAGGAGGTTACTTTGCCCCCCACAAACACGCTCTGAGGATTCTTTAGGTTCCTAGATGGTTTTTTAGAGAGAGAGAAAACAAGGATTATTACTCTTAATACTGAAAAGGACATTTTCACAGTATGCTCCCCTGTTTTCTGTTTATGTTCATAAAAGAAAGATGAATGAATACTCACTTCATTCTTCATAATTTCATTCAGAATATTCCAAGTGTCATATATTTGATTTTCACATTTGGCAAAATTTTGAGAGCTGCAGATATTTTCCGCCTTTCCCAGCTGACTGACAGAGCAGTGCAGTGCAGGTATGACGTGCACCTAAAATTAAGCAAAAAAAAAAAGAAAAGAAGACATCAGCCAGGACAATTCAGGCTCCCAGATTCTTTCAAACTGAATTTACTGGCATGAACTGAGAAACTGAAGGTAAATGTGTGTGGCTTTTGTGTTTAATCAGTTTTTTTTTCCTTTAACATAACAATGAATGAGATCAGTAACGCACTATGATGTGCTTTCATACTCTGCTCACAGATCCTATGCAATGAGTATGTTGTTCTCTCTCTCTCTCTCTCTCTCTCTCTCTCTCTCATTCTCATAATCTCGCTCTCACTCTCTCGCTCTCTCTCTTTCTCTCTTTCTCTGTCCCTCTCCCTCTCTCTCTCTTCTGTTGCTGTTATCGTTGTGTTGACTCTTGGCTTTCTCATAGTGACCTTATTCCTAAGCATTAGATCGCTTATTTCTGTGGTTTGTGAGTTCATTTCACAAACACACCAACAGATTAAAAAAGGAAACATGCTTACCTTCTTCCCATCACTTTTAGGAGTGTGGCATAAGAAATCAGGTTTCTGTAAGACAACAGAAGAAAAATATTAGTTACACATAAATTAAGTTTGTAAGTAAGTGTAAATAATAAAATGTACAGACAAAGTAAAACTGTGAAGCTAAAGAGCTGACAATTGGAAACTTACATAATCATAGTTAGCAAGGTCCTCTAATCTTATTTTAAGTTCAAGTAGTAGGTTGTCCTTGCGCACTGGTGATCCAGTTGTGCCATAGAGAGGCATCATCATCACAGCAATTATCCAGCACAGGAACATCATGGTGCCAAACAGGTCCAGTAGAGTATAAGAAGAGTGCTTGAAAATGTCAGTCCCAGTAGTTCTTACTTGAGTAAAAGTTGAGTATGTTGAAATCTGAATGACATCTGTATTTATACTGATATGTGTGGAAAATCTATGGGTGGATTGATCAGCTCAGATCACTCAGCTGCCTTAGTTTTTTTTTCCCTCTTGATGACTATTGGGATTTTTTGTGTGTGATGTGTGCGCGCATTGCGTGTGCGCATTGCATGTGCGCATTCCGTGTGTCTGTGTGTGCGTGTTCGTGTGCGTCTGTATGTGTATGAATGTGTATGTGTGCATATGTGTGTTTGTGTTATAAAGATCATATCACATTCAAATTTTATTTCAACATTTCCATAACTTATGTGAAGCTGATGTTTGGACAGAGGATCAGACCATAATTTGACGAAAGACTCAATGATTGGGATCATTGTCACATTCATACCTAGAGCTATAGATTTTAGGACTAACAAGATCCTGTGATACTGTGATAACAGCAAAAACATTTGTCTACATCTGTTATATCTGAACTCTCTCATTCTCTGTGTAAGAAAAATAGATATCTATTGGTGTTGTAGTGTAGACAATAAACTTTAACAGATTAGAACAGGTTTACCACATTAAGATGTTTGAAAGATGTTGTGTACAGATGATTTATGACTTATGACTAGAGTATGGAAGAGCGAGGGCTTGTTTTCAGGTCATGTGCCCAGCCTCAGTAGCCTCTGACTCCCACCAGGGATGAAAGTAGGTTGAAAAGGATCGTAACAGGCCAACGTCTTTTCCTAGTCACACTGTGATTTGGGGTCATTTTGTCATTTTGTCCCCCTGATAGAAATACTAGATAAATCTTGTTAGTTTGCATAGCACACACATGTGTGAGGTTAGTTTGTTGTAGATTCGTCATCAGAAATCACAGCTCTTTGACCTTTTAAGAATCCTCATTCTTTATTTTCGGTGGGGTTTCCCCCTATTTCTGACTCTTTTTTTTTTCTGAAATATAGCCACACCTAAGTTCATTAGGTTAAGATGGGACGCAAAATAAAATGTAATCCCTGGAAAAACTGACAAAGCAGTGGGCACAATATTCACCTTATCTTTCAGGTGCAAGTGAGTGAGTGTCAGGGAGAGGAGAATGATATGTTGGAAATGGGGCTTCCCCTGATAGAAATCTACCACGTTGGGAAACCCAGTGATGCCAGCAACACATGTCTAATGCTAGTGCAACCCCTGGGCCTCGGTCTCACCAGGTATTGATCAAAGAAAAGCAAGGAAACAAGAACGTTGGACCATCAATTCCAGACCTATTTTAGGCTATTTTTATGGTTTCTCATGAATTTGATGCCTTAAGCTGACCATCTGTCATACCTATAACCAGTTTTATTCATTTTCTGCATTACTGTTTGTATCTACCTCCATTACTGGTCAGTTTAGCACTTTTCTTAATGACATTAATCACATTACTTTGCTGTCTTTGTGTGACTCAAGTTATGTGAATGAAGTGTAAAGACTAGAGATTTATATTATGAGTAAATCTGACATGGAAATGATTGATTTCTCAAATAAAAAACTCCAAACTGCAAACTCCAAAAAACTCAAAACAAATATTTATTAGCTATGAAATAATTTGTAAAAAATAGGTTCACTTTTATTTGGATAATTCTGCAGACAGGGCTCATTATGACATGTGAAGGTAATGTCACATAGTCATTCCTGATGTTTAACCCTAGGAGTTAAACCCTAGGACACCATTTGTGTGTGTGTGTTGTTTTAAATGAGGTAATTTATAGCAAAAACTATTTCTTCACAGAGAGGATGAAAAAAGACAACACATTTTGATGAGTATAATGAAGCTTTGCATCTGCTAACAGCAAGATATGTAATTTCTCTTTTTTTTTACTATTTTGTTGAATTTTACATAACCTGTATAGTAGGGGTGTCCGTTTTTAAGAATTTACATAGTCGAATCTGATTCGTCAAGTCTTGCTCATCGTCCCCTAATCGTCGAATCATGTTTTTTTTTTTCCTCTCATTGATCCATATTCTCATTTGCGACATTGGCTTCCATTTTTACACACCAGGGGGGTGTTTCAGAAAGCAGGTTTAGTGAAAACTCAGAGTTAGTTAACTTAGAGAAAGTAGTAAACCTCCTAATAGAAGAGCCCTATGGCTTTGTTTTGCTAGGAGAATGAAGCCACAGGACTCTTCTATTAGGAGGTTTACTACTTACTCTAGGTTAACTAACTCTGAGTTTTCACTAAACCTGCTTTCTGAAATACCCCCAGGCAAAAGTGCTGAAACACAATTAAACAATTTGTCTTCTTGACTTGTGTTACCTTTTGCCTCTGTGATTGGACCGAGACTATCTGCTGGCTCATTATCTGATAGGTTATATTTCAAAATAGACACACTGGCAGCTCTCAAGGTAATAGTCCACATACAACACAGGTCTTCCCACTGTATACGTGACTGAAGGAACAGGAGTGTGGTATGGCAGCTTTTATTGCTTTTATTTTCTTTCCCAACAGGAGCTATGGAAGCCCTGGAAGCAATCAGTTTTTATTTTCATTTTAATTCCGTTTTCTCGTGATGACGTGTTACTTTCCTTTGTTTCTCGAGATCTCGAGTTACTTATGAAATAACGAAACTTTGTTTTCTCCAGATAACGACATAATTATTTGAGATGTGGAGAAAACAGCTATTTTCCCGTGATAACAACATAATTCACTTAGATCTCGACAAAAAACTCTTTTCCCATGATTACGAATTAATTATGTCGGTTCTCGAGAAAACAAAGTTTAGTTGTTTCTTGATAATGACATAGTCGTTATCCCAAGAAAACAAAGAAAAATAACACGCTATGACGACAAAACGGAATCTAAATTAAATGTAAATTCGTGGCATCTTAGGGCTTTCATAAGGAACAGTGAAAATATTCCACTTTTTGAGTCACGGCTCTGCTACAACTACCTCTCCTTCGACTTTCCCAACATAGCCACTCCCATTCACATCAACACTTGTCACACTTCCCATTGGTCTGTCTCCACCCCCCCCCCCCCCCAATCTCTCAATACAGCCTGCCCCTTATTCTACCAACACTTGACATAAGAATTCATTTTATCAGACATTCAGCACCCCCATATAGCCGGAATGGGATTACCTTGTTTCATGACCACATTTTGCAACGATTCTACTGTGAGATTGGCAGACGAATCGGGCTCCTTAGATCGAATCGACGAATAGTCGACTATTTGGGGTCACTACTGTAGGCTATAGATAGAAATGTAGGACCCATAGGAATGCTCACAGTATAAAGGACATCCCACCCTTTATTGTTTCCTTTGTCATTTGCTTGCTTTGTTATTGCAAATTCATTGCGTGATATTTTGATATAGCTTCTGTTCTTTTAGATAAATGTGTTTGAGTAAGGCTCAAGCAGGCACCGGTGACATCTCCAGGAAGACAGGAGGGCTCTAGCCTGGTCATTTTCTCAAAACGTGCCAGAGTTAAGAACAAAGGGGGCAGAGCGAGCTGAGAGAGTTAGCGAGTTTTGCCTGTGTAAAGTGTATCGCTGTATGCAAGGAAATATTAAAGTTTCCATGCACGTCTGGGAAATTCTTTGTTCAGGTGTGCAACAGAAAGAACGAGAAGAGTACCAAGGTGCGAATTTGACAAGGATAGATGTTGTAGCAGTTAATGCCTTGTCCCAGCAGAGATGGACAGAGTGAGGGCAAACAGAGAGGGAAAAGCCTTCTCACACCATTAAAGAGTGGGTGGTCCTATCAGAGTTGTCAGTCAGGGAGAGGGGAGATGAGGTTGTTGAGCTGTAATGGAATGTAGAGCCCTGCTCGGGACTGTTTTCTTAATCCCGCTTCTGCTGGATTTCTGACTGTTACCGTCCGCTCCCCCAATGCGAGTGTCCACTCCCACCCACATCCGCAGACATTCTGACCACTCACACCCGCACAATAGAGTACCATTGATTTTTTTTTTACTATATTTTTATTCAGCTGATACAAAATAAAACTAGAGGGGCACTCTGAGAGCGCCCTATTTATTTATTCATTTTAAATTCAGTCTATTTTGCCCTATCTCGTAATGTTAACGGAAGTGGAAAATAATAGGTGGATCCACCCCGTAACTCTTATCCACTCCAAAATTAAAGGCATTCTTCCTTGGCCCACGCTATACCCCTCCACCAAACTGCATGAAAATCGGCCTGGTAGTTTTTGTGTAACCCTGCTGACAAACAGACAGACAAACAAATGGTACAGAGGACAGACAGACAAACAACCAGCACCAAAAACATAACGTGCTTGGTGTAGATAATAAATAGCTTTTAATAGAAAATATCATAACTTTTAGGCTAAAGCTTACAAAATCACCACATTTGCAAATATCACAATATCAGAAATAACAAAATGAACAACTATATTAGCTGTGGTCTATAGCCAGATGCCTGCATTCAATAACACAGACATTATCACAAACAATTAACAAATAGCAAAAAGAGACATATGAATGGCCTAAATAACACTGATAAATAACAAAGTAAACGAACTTAACAAATGAAACGTGGGAATCACGTCACTGGCCTCATAATGCTCCTCATGCTGGTGTTTCCCATCAGACTATAGCTCTAAAATCTTATACTATCTATCTGATCCTGTACTATCTTTTACTATCCTTTTTAATGACAAAATCCAGTTTTTTGGAAACTGTAGAATAAACAGTAGAATTGCAAAAAAATTCAAAAAGGCAAAAAAAAACAAAAAAAAGAAAAATTAGATATGTTGTGTAAAACAAGACATTTAGAGTCCCTCATCTGGTCCCTTATGTGTTATGCAGTCTTTTTGATATCCTTGTAACTCTCTACTCCACCCCCGGGATATCTCAGTCATGTCACTGGCGTCATTACGCTCCCCATGCTGGTATCTCACATCAGAGAAAAATGCTCCCTTTCAGGATATGGACTCCGATTGAAATTTTCCAGAGAACATTAAACATCAATGACCGTTTTAAATGAACACATTCTAGCCAAAAGAACGTTATTTTAAACATTTAATCACAAAAAAAGTACAAAACAATTACAGTATTTTAAATAATCAATAAATAGATATAAATAGTTAAATTATCAAGTACATGTTTTCGTCCAAAGCTTATATTTGTACATTATAGTGCTTTCTTCTTCTTCTTTTTCTTCATTTGAGAACTTTGAAGGTAGTCACAGCCTGTCATTGTCAGGAGGCAACATCCTGGAGTAATCACTTTGACCTGAGCCAACATGTTTTCTGAGAAGTCTGATTATATGTAACAAATATTCTCAATTTCTCTCTCTCGCTCTCACTCACTCTCTCTCAGAGATACCAGAAGGTCTTTTTTAGTCAAATCTCTAGTCTTCTCTGTTTGAGATGGTGATTGGTCAGTTAGATCAAGTTTCTGTATATTTGGAGAAGCTCATCCAGGTTTTTGATGAACTTCTTGAAGGGCAGGAGGTTACTTTGCTCCTCACAAACACACTCTGAGGATTCTTTAGGGTCCTAGATGGTTGTTTAGAGAGAGAGAAAACAAGGGTTATTACTCTTAATACTGAAAAGGACATTTTCACAGTATGCTCCTCTGTTTAATGTTTATGTTGATAAAAGAAAGATGAATGAGTACTCACTTTTTTCTCCATCACTGTTCTCAGAGCTGTCTTCATGTAAAATATTTCTTCACACATGTCATCGTCCTGAGAGCAGCTGATATTCTCTGCCTTTTCCAGCTGACTGACAGAGCAGTTCAGTGCAGACATGAGGTTTGCCTGGAATAAAGAAAAAAAAGAAATGCAAACTTTAACCAGGACAATTCAGGCTCCCAGATTCTTTCAAACTGAATTTACTGGCATGAACTGAGAAATTGAAGGCAAATGGATGTAGATTAATCAGAGTTGTTGTTTTTTTTTAACATACAATGAATGAGATCAGTAACGCACTATGATGTGTTTTCATACCCTGCTTACAGATACTGTGCAATGAGTGTGTTGTTCTCTCTCTTTCTCTCTCTCTCTCTCATTCTCATAATCTCGCTCTCACTCTCTCTCTCTCTCTCTCTCTCTTTCTCTGTCCCTCTCCCTCTCTCTCTCTTCTGTTGCTGTTATCGTTGTGTTGACTCTTGGCTTTCTCATAGTGACCTTATTCCTAAGCATTAGATCGCTTATTTCTGTGGTTTGTGAGTTCATTTCACAAACACACCAACAGATTAAAAAAGGAAACATGCTTACCTTCTTCCCATCACTTTTAGGAGTGTGGCATGAGAAATCAAGTTCCTGTAAGACAACAGAAGAAAAATATTAGTTACACATAAATTAAGTTTATAAGTAAGTGTAAATAATAAAATGTACAGACAAAGTAAAACTGCTAAAATGTAGAGCTGATAACTGGAAGCTTACATAATCAGAGGTAGCAAGGATCTTCACTCTTGTTTGAAGTTCTTTTAGCAGTTCTATTGATGTGGTGGTCGTTGGTACACTCATTGGTACTGGTGATCCAGTTGTGCCATAGAGAGGCATCATCATCACAGCAATTATCCAGCACAGGAACATCATGGTGCCAAACAGGTCCAGTAGAGTATAAGAAGAGTGCTTGAAAATGTCAGTCCCAGTAGTTCTTACTTGAGTAAAAGTTGAGTATGTTGAAATCTGACTGACATCTGTATTTATACTGGTTGATATGTGTGGAAAATCTATGGGTGGGCTGAATCTGAGTTCAGATATTACCCAAAGCAAACAGCTGCCTTAGTTTTTTTTTTCCTCTTGATGACTATTGGGATTTTTTTGTGTGTGATGTGTGTGTGTGTGTGTGTGCGTGCTTGCATGTGTATATGTATGTGTGTGTGTGTGTTTGTGTTCCCTCTGCTGGCTGATGTGAACTGTTCTTGGTCAGGGGAAGTTTCGGTTTGTGAGATATTATTTGAAGGTAAGAGTGAAATAAGCATCAGAAGGAGGTGAGAAATACTGCTTTTTAAAATTAAACTCAAATTAAATTAAACTAAATTAAGGTTTGGACAGAGGATCAGACCATAATTTGAAGGATTCTGTGTGTAAGAAAAGCAGTTATCTATTGGTGTAGTAGTGTAGACAATAAACTCTAATAGATTAGAGCAGGTCTGCTACCTTAAGATGTTCGAAACCTGTCTTACAGGTATGACATCACATTAACAAAAAAAAAAATGGATTGACCATTACAAGGCATGTCCAGTACTCTAAAATACTGGCAATAAACGTGGTAAATAACATGTTGGTACTCGCTAGTACCCAACAAACCCCATCAAGTCACTGAGCAGTAGTTTTGTTATATCAGCAGTAGTTTTGTTGATATCATGTTATATTTACTCTGTATTAAACACCTGTTTGATGTTCATGATATCTTGAACAAGGTTTTTGCACTCTCTATAGCATCACTGATAACACTTCTCAGAGGGTTAAAATAAACAGAGCATTTGTAATGAAAAATACCACTTTTGCTAGAACTCTGCATGGAGAGGTACTTAGAGTTATCTTGTCACTTATGCTTTCACATAAAGGATCATAACAGGCCAACATCTTTTCCTAGTCTGACTGTGATTTGGGGTCATTTTGTTATCTACAAATACTAGATAAATCTTGTTAGTTTGCATAGCACACACATGTGTGAGGTTAGTTTGTTGTAGATAAGAAATCACAGCTCTTTGACCTTTTAAGAATCCTCGCTCTTTATTTTCGGTGATTTCCCCTTATTTTTGACTTTTTTTTCCTGAAATATATCAATTTCATTAGGTTAAGATGAGACACAAAATAAAATGTAATCCCTGGAAAAACTGACAAAGCAGTGGGCACAATATTCAGCTTATCTTTCAGGTGCAAGTGAGTGAGTGTCAGGGAGAGGAGAATGATATGCTGGAAATGGGGCTTCCCCTGATAGAAATCTACAATCTATGGATTCACTTTTATTTGGATAGTTCTGCAGATCTGCCTCATTATGATGTGTGAACGTAATGTCACAAAGTTATTCCTGATATTAGGTTCAAATCGCTCAGTCATTTTTGCCACAAACTCCTACCTAGTATCACATGCTCCATATAGGATTTCCACTCATTAATTGTAGGGTCTGATTGAAACCTTCACAAAGACACTTCTGGTGATCAATAGATATTGCATTGTTTTTCATAAAAAGGTGTCACAGACCCTATAACCCATTACATAACATGATTGAAGTTATTTGCTAAACAAATTTGGTCTTTTCTTAACGTCATTTTCATTGGACTTGGGAGTTCCTGCTGAATCTGCTGATTGACTTGCAGGAGCCATAAGTGGTCTGTATGTTTTTCGTCGCACCTGTTTAGATTCATTATATTATCACCGGTAAATATTAACAGAGGTGGACAAAGTGCACAACCCCATTACTTGATACTCCTGGTCAAATATTACTTCAATATAAGTTAAAGTTGTTCAGTTAAATTTTTACTTGAGTTAAAGTACCAGAGTACTTGCCTTTAAAAATATTTAAGTATGCAAAAGTACATTTTCTTTTTAATGCCAAAACACCGTTGTATTGTTGCCACAATGCATTTACAGAGCCTAACTCGGCATTTTCGCTGGGTAACTATTGGTATGCGTCAGCAGTGGATTCAAACAGGACCCGGTGTTATGTCCCAAATGGTTTCCAAGCTAACTGGTTCCCGTACGTGTTCACACGCTGTGTTAACAGTTGCAGTTGTAGCCTGTGAATTTTGAGTCGCATCTCATACCTACTGTGGCGGATAAGATTGTAAGTGAGCAGTGATCACTGCATCACAGCCACCTATGAAAAAAGTTACGGTACGTTCACACTGAGAGCGGCGAGAACGTCAAAAGTCGCTCAAACCTCCCTGTCAACAATGCTGTTGAACACTGTGGACGATCTGAAGTTGATGAAATAGGCGGGTACAAGTTCATTCGGAAAGCTTGGTTATGCAAATTTTTTAAAGCAAACAAACAGGTCGAGCGGTATCTTTGTGCTGACTGACCACCAGTAGGCTATAAGTTAACCTTATGAGATATTTTAAATGAGAAGGTGCGAAATCGACCGATGACAGAAATAAATAAACAGTGCTAATTACATATTTCGTAATAAAATAAACTAATGAAAATCACTACTTAAAAGCTTTTTGTTGTTGTGTGTCTTTTGTGTTAATGACAGGCTAGGTCAAATTCCAGCATGGAGTTTATAGGACACGTTTACTAGCCTTGGTCTTTCATTAACACTAACGTTTGTGCATAACCTACATTACAGTACAACATGGGGAAACCCACCACCGATATAATCAGTTTCTCCTCCATTTTGCTTAGGACCAAAAGTTTTGTGGGAACAATAGTTTATACTGTTGTGTCCTCTTCAATTCTCTAGAGCGGAGCACTTCAAAATTTCTATTGGTTGCCGCCAAACCGCGTCATATCTCATTACCATAAAGTTAACCGAACTTCAACTGTATTTTGACGTCCCCCAAACAACCCTCGCCGCGACGCCCTTTGCCGCGACGCTCTTCGCCGCTTAAAGACGCTGGCTCTCATTGAAAATGAATGACTTCCGGCCACTTTGACGCTCTCGCCGCTCTCAGTGTGAACGTACAGTTACTGTACGTTCACACTAAAGCGGCGAGAGCGTCAAGAGTCGCCCAAACCTCCCTGCCAACGACGCTGTTGAACACTGTGGACGCTCTGCCGTTGATGAAATAGGCGGGTACAAGTTCCTTCGGAAAGCTTGGTTATGCAAATATTTTTAAAGGGGCTATAAAGCAAACAAACAGGTCGAGCGGCATCTTTGTGCTGACTGACCACCAGTAGGCTATAAGTTAACCTTATGAGATATTTTAAATGTGAAGGTGCGAAATCGACCGATGACAGAAATAAATAAACAATGCTAATTACATATTTCGTAACAAAATTAACTAATGAAAAACACTACTTAAAAGCTTTTTGTTGTTGTGTGTCTTTTGTGTTAATGATAGGCTAGGTCAAATTCCAGCATGGAGTTTATAGGACACGTTTACTAGCCTTGGTCTTTAATTAACACTAACGTTTGTGCATAACCTACATTACAGTACAACATGTGGAAACCCACCACCGATATAATGAGTTTCTCCTCCATTTTGCTTAGGACCAAAGGTTTTGTGGGAACAATAGTTTATACTGTTGTGTTCTCTACAATTCTCTAGAGTGGAGCACTTTCAAGTTTCTATTGGTTGCCGCCAAACCGCGTCATATCTCATTACCATAAAGTTAACCGAACTTCAACTGTATTTTGACGCCCAAACCACCCTCGCCGCGACGCCCTTTGCCGCGACGCTCTTCGCCGCTTAAAGACGCTGGCTCTCATTGAAAATGAATGACTTCCGGTCACTTTGACGCTCTCGCCGCGCTCAGTGTGAACGTACAGTTAGGCGAACACAGCGCGCGTACGCGTACGGAAAGCAGTTAACTTGAAAATCAGTTAATTTCAGAAATTTCAAACATGGACTTAAGATTTGGCCATGGGTGATCTGGTGAGGAACCTTTAACTTTATCATCTTTATCTGCTGCAATAGCAGCCATCAGTAAAACTGCCAAGTTCAGTTGTTAAAACAGATGCAGCTGTGACAAACACAATATGGCGTATCGCATTTTAGAGAAGAAAATTTATCCGCTGACTTCAAAGCTGCTTCCAAGTAATGAGTAACGAAAGGTGTCATACGAGTGTAGTGGAGTGAAAAGTACAATAATGCCTTTCAAATGTAGTGGAGTAAAACTCATAAGTTTCCAAAAAACAAAAACAAAAACAAACAAACAAAAAAAAAAAACACTCAAGTAAAGTACAGATACTCGAAAAATGTATTTAAGTACAGTACTCAAGTAAATGTACTTTGTTACTGTCCACATCTATTTTCTTGCTAGTCAGTGTCAAATGATAGGTGTAGGCTAATTCTGGTTCTTCTTGCAGTGATCCATATAGGCCTACCAGTAAGTTGAGTGCCTTGTACTATAACCTGTTTAAATTGAGATGGTTAACACTCAGGTCAATGTTTTACAGTTTCTATGGAGGTAAATAGGATGTTGTTCTGTTGCAGTCTTTTAGTGCATTGTAACAACATAATCCTGACTTGAGAGTCTGTAAGTGCGTTATGACTGTGTGTGTGTGTGTGTGTGTGTGTACACGCACACCTCCACACTTGTTAGCAGAATACTAGTAGGTTTGGTCTATGCTAATATAAAATGACAAGGCACTGTATTTTTGACACTGAACCCACAAAGTGAGAACTCAGTGCATGTCTGTAAGAAATATTGCATTACATTTTGAGTACAATGAAGCTTTGCATCCCCTCACAGCAAGATATGTAATTTCTCTTTTCTTGACTGTATTGTTGCATTTCACATAACCTGTATAGATAAAAAGAAAGAGAAGAGTATCAAGGTGCGATGATTTTGACAAGGATAGATGTTGTAGCAGTTAATGTCCTGTCCCAGCAGAGATGGAAAGAGTGAAAGCAAACCAACAGGGAAAAGCCCTCTCGCACCATCACAGAGAGAGTGGGCGGTCAGGGAGAGGGGCAATGAGGTTGTTGAGCTGTAATGGAATGATCTATGCGTGTGTGCAATGTCTCTCTTCAGGATTTCCCTTTCAACTGGAGAGTGACTGCCCCACCCCCCACCCCGCCAGGATATCTCACTTACGTCACTGGCCTCATTACACTCCCCATGCTGGTGTCTCCCATATATCTCTAAAACCTATATTATACTATACTATCTGATACTATCCTTTTTTAATGACAAATGCGGTTTTATTTGGAAACTATGGAATGAACAGTAGAATTACAGAAAAATCTCAAAGGCAAAAAAAAAAGGTATTTTATTAGATATGTTGTGTAAAACAAGCTATTTAGAGTCCCTCATCTGTCCCTTATGTGGTAAGCAGTCTCTTTGATATCCTTGCAACTCTCTGGTTCTGTACACGTGTGTGTTGGCGGTCATGTTTTGGATCTTTGCCAAGAACGAGTGTGAGCATTGTTTCCACAGAGCATTGAAACGAATCCTGAATGATTTACTCACATAGTGACACTTTTCGTTGAAATGTGGGCGCAGTGAGAGGAAAGTGTTTTTCTCAGTGTAGGGGTCATAAAATGTGTCAAACAACTTCACACCGATAACTCTGATGGTGACCAATTAACCACAGAGCCACCCTTTATAGTGTTTGAAGGCCAGGGAAAAACACATGCACTGACACACACACACACAGTTGCAACAGGTGCTGTTTCATAACATGTTGGTGGTTTCATGCCTGACATATGTGAACAGTTGTAGGTCTCAGGATGATTTTCGCTGACTGCGCTCGACGGCTTGATACCACGTGTGAACACAGACACTGCCACAGAGCAGAGTTGAGGTTGTGGGCTGTGGGATGAGAAGAGTTCATTTTCCTTCACTCTCTCTATCTTATTCTCTCTTACTCTCTCTCCACTAATCTGCTCAAACCCACGCACCTGCGTCAGTGTTCAGCCATGCCTGCTTTCCCCTGAATGACCGTGGAAAGATGAGGTGTGCCGGTCCCATCCTTGTGTGTTGATTCAGTGGGAGAAATAGAGAATGACTCAGGTCCAGTTTCATATAGTTTCATATATCTAAATCTGGACATGAATCAAGGTGAAGCCCAGACAGTCATAAAATGATATGTTCTTCATGTACCAAAAAAAAAAAAACCCACATTGAACTTTGAACCCACATTGGACACTACACAATAAAACATTACATTTCTCCACCTATGAAACCCGTTTCTCTCCCAACTTATAATCCAGTATCATCCGCAGAAAAAACTACAGATGTTGTGGCTTTAGATGAAACTCTGGGATAGTCAGCCCATTCAGTGTTTACAGAGCATATAATGAGCAATGAACTCTTCTGAACATTTCTTAGAATTGTAGCCTGTTACATTTTTAAACTTTTAAAAATTTTTTTCTCTAACATACAAACATTTTCCACTACATAGAGAGGGACACTGTAAATCTCAAGACAGTAATATTTAGTGGTATTCTATTTATACCACGTTGAAAGAAGGAGTCAATTAGAATTGTCTCTCTGAATCAAATCTCAGATGAAATACCTTTGTCAGTAATTTCAGCCGTGAGGATATCGGCCTAGGTTTTTAAAAACCTACCACATGAGTTTTATCTTTTTTTTTCTTTTTAATTACTCCATGTTACTACTTGTGTTTGACAGCATTTATGTCAGGATTGGGATGGGTTACATCCAAGAGAATTACTCTCTCTGTTCCAAAGTCACTCCATTGTGGCTTTAGGGTTTGAGCAATTATCCCACTTCAGGATGAATCTCCATCCAATTTTCAGCTTTCCTCCTTTCTTTATTTTTCTCCATTTATATTCGTCCCTTCCATGATTGGTGTCTCTGTCCATGCTAGGGATAGACGTGTCAAGATACTTCACAGTCATTACAGTGGTCTTGTGGTGACTCTTCGGCATGCTTGGTTGTGGCCAATATAGCTCATGCTGTCAGTAATGCAGGTAACAGCTGTCATGAGTTATAAGTGCTTGTGACTGAGATGCCATTTGCAGTGTCTCTGCTGGGTGTCAAGGTTGATGACTTAGACTCCCAACTATGGGTTGACAATAGCACAGGCCCACTGGCACCTGTGACATCACATGTCCACTGACACTGGCACCAATGACATCGCATGTCCATTGACACTGGCAGCAATTACATCACAGGCCCACTGACACTAGCACCTGTGACATCACATGTCCACTGACACTGGCAGCAATTACATCACATGTCCATTGATACTGGCAGCAATTACATCACATGTCCACTGACACTGGCAGCAATTACATCACATGACCACTGACACTGGCACTAATTACATCACATGTCATTTACACTGGCACGAATTACATCACAGGCCCACTGACACTGCCACCAATTACATCACAGGCCCACTGACGCTGCCACCAATTACATCACAGGCCCACTGACGCTGCCACCAATTACATCACAGGCCCACTGACGCTGGCACCTGTGACATCACATGTCCTCTGACACTGGCACCAGTGATGTTACATGTCCACTGACTCTGGCACCAATGATAACAGACTTAAAGCAGTGATTTCACCACAATGGAGGGAAAATTCTTTAGATTTGAGAATGCTGTAATCAAAGATTGGCGAAAAAAATAATGAATTCTGTATCTGACAGCAGAAAGATAACAGTAGTGGTGCATGTGGAGCTTTGCCTTTTCCCTCTGGATGCTATAGAGCTGGAGTGTACATGTGTCATCAAACTACAATAAGACTCCACAGTACAAAGTGCTTGCGTGTCCAGGCTGGGCATGGTTTGGACGTAACAGGATTAGGGTTTTCCTGTGCCTAGACTGGTTTGTGGGTAGGGGGAGGGGCATAGGCCTATTGAATTTAGACTCATTGTGTATGGACCCAAGATGACAGATTAAATAATGGAGGACATCTACTGAGTAAAATTCATGGCAAACCATCTTCTATCAAGTCCACAGCTTTACTACGGCTGTTTCCTGTCTTACTTCAACCAAATCCTTTAAAGATGTACTTGATTTTTATTAATGTTTACTGTTAAGAGAAGAAATGCCGGACACTCAACTAGTACTCATTCAACCAAACCAATGCTGGCAGTCTAGGGAAATAACCTACCTGATCCAATCAAGACCAGTCTCCTAACCTAATGCTACCCCTACGTGTTGTGCAGAATGTGTAAGTAGGTGTGTGTGAGTATTTAACTAGGGAGATGCTTGGAGGACTGCATGACCAAACCTAAGGGAATGTGGGTGGTGTCTCCAGAAGGCTGTTCCAGTGCACAATGATCTGTGCGTCGCGCTCAGCGTTTCCAAACTGTATCTTTCCAGTTCAGTTGTGGCGGTGGCAGTCCGACAAGGGTGCATAAGCGAAAGATTCCAATATAGCTAACCCAACCGTCCAGAGGGGAATAATGACGAGGAATAGGATCCTGATACCGAAACCGACGTTAACCAACAGGGTGCCACATAAGTTTGCGGCAAACCATCTAAAGAGTTCATGAGCTCCCCCCATTCTTGCAAGAGCTCACCAAATCCCTTTTTTAAGAAATGCAACATCCAAGTAGGTGTCACTCTCCAGTATCGCATGCGTATGTCAGTGCCTTCACCTACTCCACCACTACCATCCTAAAATTACTCAATCATGTTCAAGTTGTATAAAAAAAGCAGCCTATTTCTCATATTGTGTAAATGAAACCAGTTTCTCAGATATTCTTCAAAAAATACATATAGTGATATCAGTGCTCCAGGAAATGCCATCTGCGCATTTTCCGCTTTGTATATAAAGATCATTAAAAATAAAGTTACATGACAACAACAGTAATACTAATGCAAAATTTTTAGTGTTACTATTACAAACAATAACCATTATCATCATATTATCAACAACAAAAAAGACACGAAGAAATAGATGAATATGGTATATCTTGTCTTTTCATGTATCGTAGTTTGGAGCTCCATTTGACAGGTGTTTTGGAAAGTCCGTTTTTAAGGTTATTGCCATTAGCAGGCCTGTTGACTTCTTATTGTGCAATGTTCAGACTTTTGTAGCGTTACATAAACGCACGGCATCTTTGAAGCTAAGTGGGAATTCTCTCATTGTTGGGGAGGGAAACCCCATCTAGCTCAACTTTTTACACGTCTCACCACAAAACCTTCTCTGAACTACTGACAACTTTTGCCACTATTCATAGCACGGTGCACTGGCATGTCTACAACATGTTGTGGCCATGTTCTGTCAAATCTTTGAGTAAAACACCTAAAAACTTCACAAAATGTAGACCAGTAGCTAGTTTTAACCTGAATCTCATCATTTCAGGATTCTAGAATTTACTCAGATGTCACTGCAACAGTGATGTCATAGATGTCATAGTTACATCAGAACACCTGTGTGATTGTGATGCAATTAGTATAGATGTGTTGTTGTTAAGATGCTGTGAAGATTTTGTGGCTTGTCCATTTGAAATCCCCTCCAGAGCTCGAAAAACACACACACCCACACACACACACACATACACACTCACACACACCATTTCTTTTGATTGTTACTCAGCATTAAGGCACCTGTTTGAAATAACAATTTGCACCTGCACAAGTCTGGACTTTTGGAGACTGATGTGGTTAACCTCCTTCTTTGATTCGTCGCATTTTTCTTGACATAAAGTACACTCTCACACTTCCCGCGAAGTGTTCATAGAACTCGTTGGCCACAAGAGCAACCCAGTGCTTTGTTGACAAATCAGTGAGGCGCAGTTGCTGAATTTCTGAAAGAGTGGAGAACCTGCTCTGGATTTGAAACAGAAAAAAAAAATTAACCCCAGTTCACTTGTTTTACACTACTAAGCATTATGGTGCAACCATTTGTCAGAAGTGTAAAAACAAAGCAAGACATAACAGATATCCCAGTTAAAGTGTCAGTCCATGGGCAGTGAAGTAAAATTTGCAACATTCACTGTATAAAATGTCGTTTCAAAAGGTGTTTCTACATGTATGTAATATCGGATTTGTTTTTTTTATCTTCTGAATATTTTTTTGTTATTTATTCACATTATTGAAATAATAGTATACCTATGAAAACAAGTGATTGGTTGCCATAATTGTTCAAGTGTTGCATGGAGCATGAACTGTGTGTATTTACAGAAAAACTATGGAAGTCTATGCGCAACCTCAAAATGACAGAAAGAAATAAAGAAAATTAGAATCATTCAAATGACCAATTTATCCAACCCTCCCTAACTCATCTCTGAAGCACAGTGTAAATGATGTCACATCCCCCTCTGGAGCTGGCTAAATGTAAGTAATGTTGCAAACAGCAGAAAACATTTTGTCTGCCCCTACTAAAATGTTCATCAAGAGGATAAGTAGAAACTTTAAAATGTTTAAATATCAGTCTTCTGATTGAATTCTTAATTGACCATGCACTTCACTTGTTGAATAGGAAACTTAAATCAGAAAATAAACACTACCTCAAAGCAGCTGTAGTTCGAACCTTCCAAAATATCTCAGAAATCAATTTTTAGAGGTGACTCTTCATAATTATTTAACTTACTGCAAATTTATTTGTTCTTGTGTTTATGCTCACTTCAGGTATATGATAGTGAACACACTAAAACATACTGTAGTGATATAATTCTTGGTAGTCTGCATTTATGCTTCATATTTTAATCTGAATTACGAGTTCCAAAAGTTACGCATTCTCTATTCTAATACATGTATTTTTCAATACATAGAGCCTGCAGCTGTAGAGCTTCAATGCCATACTATTTAAAAAAAAAAAATCTTACTTCTGGGAATGCACTTATTGACCACAAGATGGCACCATTACCACACCCGAAATAAAGAAACATTCGATGAGGATGTGCAGATAGAGGGTGCTTACTCAGCTGCTGAGGAGTGATGGTTTTGCTATTTCTGCTTATAATGTTAAGTGGAAAAACCAGTGCTCAGCTGAAATGCATGATTCTGTGATTAAGACTCTTGAGGAGAGAGGAAATTGTGTTCTTCATGTGTATGTGAAAAGTCCTTTCATGAGAGCACCATGCACTCATCTCTCTAAGGTACTGAAGCTTATATTTATGAAATGCATGCACCTTTATGTCTGCTTTTAAATCATGGCATAGCAAATATTAACCATTTTTGTCAGTGTGGGTTTCATGTCTGTGTTGCAATCCGAAACAACACAGGTGTTTTAAACTAGTTGTTCTAAACCCTGATTTAACTTTCTAGTTATGTTTTGGTATGAGGTGACCTCACATTTTGAAATGTGTTGTTACTGCTCTGTAAAAAATTCTATATTTGATGTACTACTAAGCAGTTTTGTCTCCTCCACATCGTAACAGTTTTTCACATGATACGGTCACCATTAATTTGATGGAATTAAATTGATTAAACAATAAAGATTTTTCTTGCTTGTCATAATCTGGGCTCATGATCTTAAATGTATGGCTACACTTACGCTTACGTTAATTCAATAAGCAGACACTTTTATCCAAAGCAACTTCCACGACAGACAGAATACAAACCAAGCAAATAGCCATTACAGTTTTTCACAATTGCTAAGACACACCTCTTGAAACCTTTCGCCCTCTTCTCAAAACTGTAAACACAAAACCCAATTTTCAAACCACATTTACAAAATCCCTGACTCTTCTTGCAAAATCAATCACCTCAAAACAGTTTTATCTGTGCTCAGAATCAAACAGTGTTTTCAGATCATACACAAAGCCAGCCAAAATAAAAAACTACTGAGCATTCATTACACACTACATTAAAAAAATGGAAAACACATTGTTCAGAGCATGTAGCTCTAGGGGAAAAAAGTTCATTGTTTATAATACAGTAATGCATTTTGTGTTTTCCATTAAAAAAAATCAGTTTAGATATTGTGTACTGTAAGAACTGCGAGCAATGCAGTAGTGGATGTCTGTGGATTCAGCACCTGCATACAGTAAAAATACAATACTGCAAAAGGCCAAAGGACAGAGACAAAATGTAAATGAGAAGCACATTACAGTCCACTGTAAATGAAACTGCAAAATCAGAGTCAACGAGTGATTCATCCGGCTTCTGCATCACATCTTTGTGCTGGGTCAGGCCAGAGGACTTCATCTACATCACAGGCAATATTCTCCCTAGCCAGGTGACGGGGGGGAAAAACCCTCTGGTGTGCTGGATCCAGCCTTGGCAAGACTCCACACCTATGTCGTCAATGACCAATTCCATGGCCAGTAGAAGATTTTCCATAGTATAGGGTTTTCGGTCATACACCTTCCACCGTCATGCAGAGAACGACTCTATAGGGTCTTCTATTGGGTTGAGGAAAGGGGAGCACGGTGGAAGGCAAACATTTATGAATTGCTCGTTGATGCTGAACCTCTCCTGTATCAGGACACCCCAGCGAAAACTGACATTGTCCAAAACTACGACATAGACAGGATGCTCTGCCTGCTCATTATCCTGCTGCTCACGCCCAAACTAGACATCCTGAAGACCACCCAGAAATGTAAGAAGACACCGGGTGTTACATGGCCAGGGACTTCGACAATGGCCCGTTGGCCAATTATGTTCCGGCAACTCCTTCTCCTCTTCGTCCGATTGAGCCCAGCTTCATCCACAAAAATGTATTCATGGGGTCTTTCCATGGAATCCAATTCAAACACTCTCTATACGTAAAAATAGATATAGTTTTGTAAGTGCTACAGAAAGACAGACCTATGCTGTAGAGTGTATGCGCTCCTGATTCACATACATGACAGTTTTTAATGATTGCTTACACACTAAATTTAAAAATTACACAGTCAGTGAAACCTGACACTCTAGGAGCAAAACTTCAGCCCAGATCTGCACAACTATAAGCACATTCTCAACCTCACACTTTTTGCAAAACACTACGCACAATGTTTTTTCAAAAACACTAAACACACTTAGACACAGAAATCTAACATGATGTCACTTCTTTGCCATTTCAAAGCACTACCTTTCAAAATACCACACTTATGAACCAATTGATCAAATAGGGCCGACAGACACCTGGGTGCAGTTTTTTACGATTGCTTAAGCATGATGATTTTGAAAACAGGGCTCATTTTCTCAGAACACTACACACAATTCACACAACCACACACACGAGTAGCAGAACACCTTCGATCTTTTACAAAATGAAACATTTCATTCAAAACTATACAGTAATTTATAAAAACCTAATTCCATCACGGAATGGCACACACATGGTTCATACAATCAGATTGTGTTTGAACCAGTTACGCACTGCTGTGCTCAGTCTAGAACACTTTTAACATTTCTACTTTTCTTATGATATAGTCTGGGTTTGATTTTTTTTCAAAGATATTGTTAGATTAAAGTACATGAATATATTGACGAAACACAACACACAAGACCAGTACTGTACACTGATTAAAATATTTATTTCCCACATTGAAAATCAGTCAATACATCCATGCATTTCCAAAGGTTGCATTTTGCACTGAAAATCAGAACAGAACATATTCCTAATAGAATATAGTAAATACCATGAATGCAGCAAAAACATCTGTGGAGACAAAAAAAAGAAAGCATGAATTAAAAAACAAACAAACAAAAAAAAACAACCTAAGCATCATCTCTTTGCCTAGCTGGATCTGGCCATAGCACTTCGTTCGCATCACAGGCTATGTCCTCTCTCCAAGACAGTGAGGGAAGAGTCTTCTTGAATGCATCAATTTTGTCGCAGGCCTCCTCCATGGCTTGAATGAGAGGTATCCTGACATAGGGCTGGAGATCGTAAACCTTCCACCACCATGCCAAAAAAAGTGCCTCAATGGGGTTAAGAAAGGGAGAATATGGTGGGAGTCATTGCAGTGAAAACTGTGGATGCTAATGAAACCAGTTTTGGACCAGAGCAGATTGGTGGAAAGATACGTTGTCCTAGATGACAATGTATCTCATCTGCTCTGCATTCATTTGGTCTTCAGCTGTGACGATGTTGTGAAGTCTTCCCAAAAATGTGAATATGTGGGCTGTGTTGTAAGGACCCAAGTTGGCATGGCGCTGGAGGACCCCATTCTGTGTGATTGCACCGCACATTGTGATGTCACTTCCACGTTGGCCTTGGACATTCAAAATAGCTCTGTGGCCAATGTTCCATTTTTCCTGAAGCCAGGTAAACTCACCTGTTGCCTTTTTATAGTGCTTATGCCTGATTAGTGAGCTTACAATTACAGTTTTTTACGATTGCTTACACCATGTGTGTGCCATTCCGTGACGGAATTGGGTTTTTATAAATTACCGTATAGTTTTGAATGAAGTGTTTCATTCTGCAAAAGATCTGAGGTGTTCTGCTACTTGTGTGTGTGGTTGTGTGAATTGTGTGTAGTGTTCTGAGAAAATGAGCCCTGTTTTCAAAATCCTGCTTAAGCAATCGTAAAAAAACTGTACAATGTAATGCAGCTTGACAGTAATATGTAGTATAGTATTTTACTGTAGCCAGTCAGACTGAATGTGTCTGTTTGAATGTACACTGAATGGCACATACTGAAATCGTTGATCTTTGACCCTTTCTGAGTTGCACTCAAAGGGTACTCTGTACCCGCCATGTTGCGTTGGAGGACACAGTCAATGGTGGAAAAGCTGTCACTGTTGATTCCCTCAAGATTTGCATTCAAAATTTGTCTTCAACAGATCAATGCTGTATTTCACACAGTCTAATGGCGTAGTTGTGAAGGACTATGTCAACTATGTGAGCCTCTTGCTTTTGGGGGAACATCTTTCCACCCTCACGTGGCAGTCTTGCAATTCTACAAAAAGCGAACGTGCAACACCCCCCCCCCCCCCCCCCTCCACAGTCTCCTTTATATTGGCAAAGTGATATACTGAAACATTTATATAAAGTCAACTTTCAATGCCCAAAAAAAAAAACAACAATTACCTGTTCTCTGAAGAATCTGCTAGGATTGGGTTATACTCTTTGTCATGCTTCCCCCATTATAGATCCATGAACAAGAACGTGGTCTATCACGGTTGCTTGAATTTCATTTGAAATTACTGTTCTTGGTCTTGCTCTTCATCCTCCTCCTCCTCTTCCTCCCCGTACACCACCTCTTACATGCACTCTTCCTTCTCTTCCTCTCAGATTGTTTCCATCCATTGTTGGTATCAGCCTCCAACTCACCTGTGCCGCCGGAGCACTCTGAACTGGCTTATATTGGTTTCATCACATCATTAGCAACAAGTATGAACAATTTTGAGTGTAAGGTATGACATCTGTGTTGTAACTGTTTTTAACTTCTGCCACCTATGGTTACCATTATGCATCACAAGTGCATCACAGTGCGAAATATGTTTAAGTAAGAGAGAATGTGTTTAGAGTTTGAGTACATGAGATCTGCAAATTGTATCTAACTAGGTGAAAATTGTTTATGGTTTTGCCAAAACAGTGACTGATTCAATAAATGGGTTCAGACCACTGAGCATTTGGTTCAGAGAATGGGATTTAGTGTTTTAGCAATACAGAAAAACTGTAAGGGGCTGATTGTTACATAAGTGCCACTGCTAAGTTCAGTATCAGACCATATTATCTCATCAATGTCACACATTATGTTTGCTCTTGCCAGGCAGCGTGGGGAAAATGCCCGTGTGTACCTTAGAAAACCCTGGATAGACTCCACAGACACATCACCACAACCATCCACCATTGCCTCCGGGAGGTCCTGCTGTGTGTAGGGGTTGCGGTCATACACTCTCCACCGCCATGCTGAGAAAAATTCCTCAATTGGATTCAGAAACTTAGGGTGGTCATTGAACCAGGCACTAACAAGAGCAGCCCAATGGAAACTCGTGATATCCCAAATGACAACATTTTGGGCTTGCTCTGGTTGCCCTGGTTCCCCTTCCTATTAAAGAATGTTATTGTGCAGCTGATCTAGAAATTGAAGGAGTTGTGCCGTGTTGTATGGACCCACTTTGACATGGTGGTGGAGGATGCCACGATTGCTAATGGCTGCACATAGGGTAATGTCCTCTAGGCAAGAACTTGTACGATGGCATGGTGATAAATGATGTTGTTGTCACGCTGGTCGAGTGGTGCAGGACCCAAGTGCAAGGACACAATGATGAAGGTGACAAAACAGAGGACTTTACTTAAAATGAAGATCAAAATATAAGTACAAACTGGAACAAAACCGATAACAAAACCGGTGCAGCATAACAGTGTGCTAAATACACAAACAACAATAGACAAAGTACAAGGCAAACACTAGGACTTAAATAGAAGGACAACTAAACAGGGCAAAACAGGATTGGTTGAAATTAACAAGGTTAATAATGAGACAAACAGGAACAGGTGAGGGGCGGAGACAGACACAGAACAAGAGCACAAAGACATATCAAACTAAAAGTCCAAAATGAGGTGCAGGCTGTGACAGTTGTGCCCCTTTTTGCACCTTTCTGTTAGGTTGAACCCTGCCTCGTCAGTGAAGATTTATTCATGTGGGGCAGCCCTGGCATCCAGCTGAAAGATACTCTACAGAAGTTATTGACCCTGCAGTTCCGATTATTGTGTTAAGAATTTTGAGGCTTAGTGTTTGTGCCTGGAGAAAGATGTGCTCTTTGAGTTTAGGTTGTGATGACTTGAGTTAATAATATTGAGAGCATGTATTTGCTGAATGAACATATAGTGCAATGAATGCTTTGGCCACTTTTGTGTAAAGTTTTGCAGAAAGAGTTTTGAATATTTAAAACATGTGGAAACAGGTAGTGTTTACAGTTATGGGAAATGTGTGTGTATATGTTGGGGCAGCTATGATCTAGAGGTTAGCGAGCCGGGTTTGTGACCAAAGGGTTGCTGGTTCGATTCTCAGGACTGATGTTCACGACTGTGTGCCCTTGGGCAAGGCATTTAACCCTAATGTCCTCCAGGTGCAAGGAATGCTGCTCCTGCGTCTGGTGTGTGCTTACTACTGGTGTTAGATGGTTTAAATGCAGAGGACAAATTCACTGCTCTCTGTTCATAGTGTGTGTGTGTGTGATCATGGAGATTTACATTTACATTTTTGGAAGGAGGTAAGGGTATGGGTTTTTGTGCTACAGGGACCACTTTTTGTGTTTAAGCAATCAAGAAAACCTGTAAGTGCTATGTAGTGCCAGTCACAGAGAAGGAAATCTACATCATAAAAAGAGTCATTGCACACAGGACAGTACAAGATTTATAGTGATAGTGAGGAAGTGCCATGAGGTATACATCATAGAATGATGAGTGGTGCATTGGAACGTTAGAGTCGATTAAGCAGTAGGTAGGGGTTGAGTATAGAAGGTTGGATTAGTTAGTAGCTTGTGGAGATAAAGGTTTTGTGAGTCTTATGAGTCTTAAGGTGCTTCTTGAAGATTGTGAGGGAGAACAGCAGACAAGGAGTTGGGCAACTCATTCCATCATCGATGAACCATGCATGCAAAGAGTCCAGTTGGTGACTTTCTGCTGCAAGGTGGTGGAATTGTCAAACAATGTTCCCCTGGTCAGGGGCTTAAACTAGGGCAGATACAGGTCTGGCTGGGAGTTCCTTTTTGTGACTGGAGCTGGAGGTGGTGTTTCCTCATCCAGGCTGCAATGTCAGTGATGCATGCAGAAATGTGTGCCGAGATAGAGGTATCCTCTGGGGGGAAGGACAAGTAGGGCTGAGTGTCATCAGCATAGCAGTGGTTGGAGAACTCCCGCCGCTGCAAGACTGAGCCTAGTGAGATGGTGTACAGAGAGAAGAGGAGCGGTCCAAGCACCGATCCTTGTTGCCAGGTGAGCTTCGGCTACCGCACCTCTCCATGATACCCTGTAGGATCTTCCTGAGAGGTAGGACTCAAACCACCTGAGTGCTGGCCCCTTGGTGCTGAGGTCAGAGAGCACAGCCAGGAGGATTCTGTTTTTAACCGTGTTGAAGGCTTGATAAAGTTACTGATGGTTCGATAACGACGCTAAATTTGCTAATCAACTAAAACTTAAAAAAAACCTCTAAAAAACTAAAACTGCTAAAACAGCCAAGTTGCCATACTACGGCAGATACTGGTGGTGCAGATGAGTCCTTTGATGTTTGGAAAATGCGGTTAGTAAGTTAGCAGACTTGATTTTGGGTGAAGGCTTGTTCTAACACTTTGAAGCAAGACAGAAGATTTCTGACAATCCAGAGTGTTGGTACAATGAAATCTTTCACAGGTAAGGAGGATAGAATTCCCTCTGGAGCACGCAGTCTGATAATACACTGTAAGTACGTTGGTGCCGTCCTGTTTTCGGTTCTGTATGCCAGAATCAGTGTCTTAAATCTTATCTACCGGCAGGATCCCCTGGAACAGTTGGATCACACATGCTGGTAAAGTGACCAGGAGGAATTTGCAGCAGTCCAGTCTAGACATGGCTAGTGCCTGGACTGGACTGCTGTGGCAGGCTCTGACAGGTACAGTCCAGTCCAACAGGTACAGTCCAATGTTCCAGATATTATAGAGTGTATATTTGAATGACAGGAGTGTGGTCTGAGAAGTTCAACTGGTCACCAATGACCGTGCGGATCTGGAGGATGTTACTGTTGTTGTAGAGTCCAAGCTAACGGAGATCTCCGACTGTATGGAGGCCTTGGCCGGGGTGATCTAGTGTGATCTCCCGTTGCTGCAGAGACAGTAAAGTCAAAGTCTGAGAGACTGGCCAGTAGAATCTGGTGGCTGACAGTGTCAAATGCCACAGACAGGTCTATGACAGTGACAGTGACAATGCTGAGGCAGCTCTTGCGGAATGAAGCGCTTCTGTGACAGGCAGAGGATTGGTTTTGCCTGAGTGTCCCTTCTTGATTAAAACAGCCTATTTTTTGGTTTTAGAAAGGAAGCAGTGATATTGGTCCGTCGTTCTGGAAATGCATCCAGTAAAGGGAGCTTGAAAAGAATAGCTCCAGCGAGCAGACGATTGCTCTGAACTCTGAAGTGGTTCAACAAGTCCTGGTTCCTGTTGGATTATGCTGATAGTGTGGTAAGAATTTGGCATAAACATGAGTCCCCTGACCCATTCTGCCTGGTGTCAGTAGTAGAGGCTGTAATGTTGGGTAGAATGTTTTCCTGGTATGCCCAACTGAGCACAGCATAACTTAACTCTGTTTCTGATCAGGTGCATCCCTTTGAGGCTGCAGTTTCCATTCCATCACTTTGACACTTCCAGCAGGATAATATACCATCTCACAAGGCAAGTTCTGTCTCAGAAAGACTCCAGGAACATGACCCTGAGCTCACTTTATTTGATTGGCCCGTGCAGTCCCCCACCTTCAACCAGGTAAGGTGTATTTGGGATTACATGAAACAGACTTTTCACAGCTTGATTGTAACATTATCCAGTCTGCAGCAACTGCATAATATCACAACATTAGTTTGAACCAGTGTTCCACCTTGAATGCAATGAGTTGCCCAACTTGGTGCTAGACAACTGTACTTAATAAACTGGCCACTGGGTGTGTATCCATCTTTATCCATCTTTCGACACTGGTGAGTGGCATAGATGAGCATAACTTTACACAAAACATCAACTGCTCAGTAGCCCAAAATGATCTACATTAAGTAGTAATAAGTCAGAAATTTTGTCTCTGTCTCAAACAGAAAATCAAACAAATCTACTGTAAACTGAACTTCATCATTTTGAACATGTATTACATATTTAAATATCATCTTGAATTTCTGAGTGCCAAGGTTATGTTTGAGCCAAGTTTAAGGTTCCTACTTCTTGACCTAACTACAGTAACTTTTTGCACGTCAGTCTGGATATGAACATCTGCTGAATAAAAAAAATGTAGAGAGGATGAATATTAAAAATAATGATCACAACATCATCTACTTCATTTGTTAGGCTTTTTAATAATAAATAAATAACAATATCATGACAGTATTACAATGAAACATTAAAGTGAAATACTTAGAAATGCTCCTTTAAAAATATCTATCTTGGCATTGAAATACAACTGAATCTCACTATGAGATAACCAAAGATGCAATTTATAAAATCCTGAGCCTTACACTGAGAGCAGCTTTCATGGCAGCCAAATTCTGGATTCACACACCTCAAACACCTGCTTTTCAATCAATCAATTTTGACTCATATTGTTAAGTGACCACTGTTAACCAAAATGTAAGACATTAAAACAAACCAACGAACAAAAAAGCAAAATTTGTGTACTTTTTCGTCAGATGAAGATATGTAATAAGAAATTTAACACTTTTAGCGGCAAGGATGTAAATAATTATTTTCCGCTCAAGTGGTTTTATTGATGTGGCTTGATTGAGTCAAACCCTGAGAACAACATGAAAACCAATGTAGAGAAATGAAGCAGCTGTATTTGTGTCTTTATGCACTAGGTGGCGCCATAGCAGCTTCTATTCACCCTACCTTAGCTTCCTAACCAACTATGTCACGTAACACACAGAATTACATCAGAAAAGTTAATCCTCTAAGGTGAAAAGACAACATAAAAAAACATTAATTCAATAAATAGTTAATAAATAGAATAATGCGGAGTGTGTCTGGCTCCACGGTGAGTCTCTGAGGGTAGTGTCTTCCACACATTCACACGTCAGCTTGTTCTCTTTATTCCTCCTCAGTACTGCTTGCTGAAGGCCTGAAGATAGAAATTTACAGAAAAAAAAGGGATATGAGGAAGATTGTCAACATGTATAAAGTTCCATCTCAACTGCCAATTGGTAGAGTTTGGATGTGTTGTTAGTTACACTGATTGGCACATACCTTCTGAAGAAATGATGTAAAATACTCAATGAATTCCTTATTGTTTAACCTTGCGTATGCATCACAGGACTTGCACTCAGGCTTCTGTAGAGCAGGGCAAAAAATTCAATACTCAGCAACTGCATTACATTTGGAATATTTTTGTCATTGTATATTCAATATGCAGCCATCTACATTCATTTTAGAAAAAAATGTTCTGTTATTTTCGGTTTTTATTGACACTTACTTTTGTCTGATCATCAGTGCAGTTCAAAGCCTCAATCTAAAAACAAACAAATAACAGAAAACATTAAATTAATGTATATAGTAAATTGGTACATAAGCTTACACAGTCACACATACTGATGCAGTATGCTCACAAGATACACATGTAAATTCATCCTAACTAATCATTTACTTACAATGATTTGGCTCCGAAGACCCTTCTCCAGCTTCTTATGGAAAGTTTTGTACTTGTTTGGGATGCTGGGAAGCCTCTGCTTAAGGCAGTCCAGAGCAGACAAAGCACAGCAATCCTAAATGAAAGAAAGAAAACGTCAAAGATTTGAGGATGGAGGAAAAATGATGGACAACATTCACTGGGTTACTCAGTGGCCTTCTTATTTTTCTCTAATAAACAGAGATAGTCTTTATGAGTCCTTGACATTTCAGAGCCCACAATGGAATGTTGTTGAAATGATTTTTTTTTCTGAATTCCCCAAAGTGAATGTAACTGATGTGGAAATCTTGTCTGCTTCTAGAAATCATACTTTCCACAAGAAACAAGCAGTACCGTTCCCTGACGTCCGCTGAAGAAGGTTTGCTCATTTTTTTTCTATTCTCTTTTTTTCACTTTTTCAAAAATTCCATGGTCAAACGTTGAAAAAAAAAAAAGATTGTTTTGAAAATAACTAGCAACTTTTTGAGCTTTTGTAAGTTCTGACTCAAAGAATCCTAACACTGACATTAATCTTCATATGTTCCATTTCCGATATTCGAGCATTTAAAAACCACAAAAAGAGGCCCAAAAAGCAACAAATCTTAAAGATATTGAGCATTTTCAGGCAGGCTTTCAGGTCAGCCCACTATCTGATTAGTCATCAGATTTCTTCTAAATGTATTTGAGTTACCCCAACTGGCATACTGGCCTCTCTCACAATGACTCGTGAAAGCAAAAAGACAGAAGTGAAAGAACAAAAGAAAAGTTAAAAGATGAATGGTATCATGAGATTTTTTTCTTCTTTGATTTGTTGACTGAGTGAATTTTTTCAGAAAGCTGTATGTCTGAGTCACAGTAAAACATGACCGTAAGTGCTATTTGGCTATGTTTTGTTTGTGTGTTTATGATCCATTTACAGTGCAATAATCACACTGATCAAATAAAGTCTATTTCATAGCATTTCAGAGCTTACAGAATCAATAACTACCAAGGTAAACAGTAAATAATTAGGATAAGTGAAAAATCTGATGTATCCAAGGCCTGCTGGTTCTTACCTCGATTTTTTTAGTGGAAGGAGTAACCTCAGGCTCATCCTAAAAAGAGAAAAATCAACATCAGTGTCAATGAAGGCTATTCATGAAATAGTGCAATTGCTATTCAAAAACCCTTATCTTAATTTATACTTTTGAAACATTATAACACTCTAAAATATGTTAAAGAAACCTACAGATTTAAAAAAAAAAAAAATTAAACCTACCAATATGCCATTCATGTAGAATGTTAAATGGTTAATGACTTCCTTTAGTTTAAGTTCCTTTGGACTGAGGGCTGCATTTGCTGTGCTGCAGAATGCTACTGCAAACAGAACAAACACAAAAAATTTCATCTTCTCTGCAAGTCTGAGTGTATAGTCGCCAAGTGAATGGTGCTTTAGGTATAGGTGTCTGTCATGCAGGGTAACAGGTACAGCTTACCTTTATATAAGAATCCATTAGGATGCAGGAAACTTTGTTCTTCTTAGAGATTGGAAAACTAGAGGACATAGAATTAGTAATAAAATTTTCTTTCCACTGGCCCCGTCACTGCTAAGATGAAGAGGTATGCTATGTGGTTTGCGTGGGCGTGTACTGATGAGTGTGTGTGTATGTGTGCGTGTGTGTGTGAACTAAACTATACTTTCTGTGGACTGAGCAGGAAACTACAAAATGCCGTCAGTTCCTCTTCTCATTATGAATCAGCAGACGAATGTGTGTGTATGTGTGTGTGTGTGTGTGTGTGTGTGTGTGTGCGTGTGCGTGTGCGTGTGCGCGTGTGTGTGTGCGTGTGCGTGTGTGTGTGTATAGGTGTGTGTGTAAGTGTGTATGTGAGTGCATGCGCATGTGTGGTTGTAGATCGTTGGGTATGGTACCGTAAGTTTTTTTGAACATAGAAAAACAAAGGTGCTTTTTTGGTTGCCTCCCACATGATTATGATTGATTTGTAACAACAACAGGAAGCTCCTATCTGTTCTGCTGCGCATATGATGTAATAATACAGTGGCTTAATGACACTTCCTCCCTGGAGGAATTAAAATATTACATGGTAACTTCTGGAAATTATGGCTCCCGTACTCAGCACTGCATTATCTGTGACAATAGAACATACACATACATATACACATAGAACACACACATTTGTTTTACATACAGCTGTACCCGAACAAAACATAATGTTTAAAAAATGAATCTTTTTTTTCCATACTAAACAGTTTACTCAGTTATTGGTGATTATTAGGCTAGAAGACTCCGGTATGTAGGCTTGCGCGTGCACGCGGGTGCGCGTGCACGAGGGCGCGCGTGCGTGCGTGTGTGTGTGTGTGTGTGTGTATGTACGCAAACCCAAGTATCACAATGCTGGTGTTGTGTGTATTACACTAGGCAAATTCGTTAACAAGACAATTTTGTGTGACGAAGACCCTGCTGACTAACTGCATCACAAACGAGAAGAGAACGAGGAAGTGGTGGGTGGGGATAATGGGGCTCTCTCGTACCCATAGTGTCATGGCTGGAGGGGAAGGCCCAAGTGGTCCCCTCCTCTTCCTTCTCCCCTGATGAGGCAGTCTGTTGCTGACCTGGGCATTCCAAACTGCTAGGAGTCCCCTCTGATCTCACACACCGCTCTCTCTCTCATGGAAGAGAATGTGTGTTTTCAGGTGAACGCAGAATGACTCAGAACTTTCCTGCTGCAGTCACAACAAGGCTGATCATAGTCTGAGATGTGTGTATTGTCTGTCGTGAGGCTGTGTACCACTAACCTAAAGGTGTTTTTCTGTGGTTAACCTTGTTAAGGACAAAATTTCATAAATTATAAAAGCAAGAGCTGTGACACAGCTTAAAAATTGTAGTTTGTAGGATGATGTATATATTTTATTAACAATCAAATCTTATATCAGAATATATATACATTATATATATGCATATATATGTGTGTGTGTGTGTGTGTGTATATATATGTATACAGTATTACAACTGTGTGCAATGCAGCTGCGTGTAAAAACAATTCATGATCATCAGTGGCTAAGTTCTTTCTTATGGAAAAAATACGTAAACCAAATAAAGAATGTGGAATATAGAAATATTCCAAACCCTTTTATAAACTGCACGTTTATTAAAGTTACATGATTTGGCCAAAATGAGGTGTTTTGACAAAATACAAGTAGGGGGGATCCATTTCAATCCAAGCCACTTGCTATATGATGCTTAATTGCCTCAAATCTTTGTGGTCTTTTTGCCATGCTCATGTAAACGCAGAGTCGTAGAAATGATTATATAAACTGTACACAAAAGTACATAAATGAGTCTTTTCTCAGGTTGCTTACCGTGAGAGTAAACTCTTTAAAAACAGCCCAGTTTTCAGTAAGGTCTTGTAAAAGATTAGTGAATGAATTAATGGACATCTTACATTTTTAACTGAAAAGTTTTATTGTTTTACAAGATGTTATTGTCAGACTGAGCCTGTTCAGCTTCATTCTTCATAAAAGAAAAGAAAGAAGTCTCGTCAGTTCCTGTGCTTTTACAACTCGTGGGTTTGATTTCATGTTTTTCTTTAATGAAAAAGGATATTTTATCGATCCTTTGCAAAAAATTTCTATCATTGAAATCTGCAGCAGAAATAAGACGTGAATTAATCTCAATTACTTTGAAAAAAAAAAAAATGAATAGGCATTCAGCTATTATGCCTGTTAAATTAGACACCATTTTATACTTTTGGTATGACATGTATCTTTCGACTTTCAGTAAAATCTGTTTCCCCCTCAAGTAAGTACATTGTTTATCAAACATTTTTCACTTTCTGTTTCTGTAGCGGTATTAAACAAACAAGTAAATACATGACATGACAATATCAAAATACCTGAGCATTTGGAAAATCGTAAAAATAGATCTTGAAAAGATTTAAGAGACTGCTGTGATTAAAGAATTTTACACTACCTTACAAGACAACATCACTTTTAGTAATAAATAATGAAGGATTAGTTACAGGGACAGAGAAGAATAACATGGTGTATTTCATCTAATTTTGAGTGGGTAAATGATTAATTTATTATGGTGTCTTTAAGCCTGTGTCTGAGTGGGTGACTGCTAAGAATTCTTACTCTTCTCTTTTCTTTTAACTCAGCTAAAAGAGGCATCTCGTTCAGGTATTAAACTTTACATTTTACGAGTCAGCATTTGTGGGTATCTAATGTGTTTAACATTCAAACCGAATTTAATTTCACGGGATTCTCTAACACGTTGCTGAGTAACTTCTTTTTTTTGTGCATTTTTTAAATGTCAGTTTTCCAAATACATTTGATCCACTTATACACCAAACTGTAATCAAAAAAATTTTGCTTTATGTCCTTCTGTTGTCCTCTGAGGCTGTTGGCAGCCATAAACAGATTCTGATGTGTCTTGCCTCATGCATGGGCTGATTCACAAAAGCTGTGTTTTGCTGGGGTCGATGTTATGAAAATGGCAATTTGCCAAAAGAGAGGCTAGTGCATTGAAACAATCACAGTCATGGTGGGAGTAGACTCAAAGTTTATTCTCACTTTACTGACTCACCCCAATCACATAGGTATTGCTTCCACTGCTAAAACTAAATTGTACATACGCCAACTGTCTGACCAAGTTCCTGTTGTTATATTCCTACAACATAATTCTTATTTTAGTTCTACATGTTCGAGGAGGTGTAACGACGGCATTGGTATCAATTGCTCCATTACACCTACGTGTCAACGAAAGGTGTAATTACCAGCTCACGGCTTCACGTAGCAAGGTTTTACAGTGTAACAGCAGAGACTTGTAACGTAGTCCGTCCATTCGTCTTTGCATTTTTATTAACTCTACTACTTGTCTTGATGCTCAGAATAATTGCCTTTTGTAATTTTTTTCTGTTTGTACTTAGACTTGTCCGACGTAGCTTTGTATCATAACAGCCTACTCACATGTGTTACGCTTACCTTGTATGTTATATTTTTTCCCTGTTGCTAAGAGCATATACTAACTGTATACAGACAATTCTATTTGTGTATATGTTGTTATGAATGAAATATAGACATATGAGGTATTTCATACAATAGTTTATCCTACAGTCCAGTCTCCCAAGGCATTGAAACAGTGGGGGTAAAAGGTGTCCTGATGGACTGTGTGTCTTCTGTATATTATTTGATCATTTTTGTGACAAGGCCTCATATCTCAGGTAGCATATCTCTTCTGCACTCCTTTTATAACTTGCATTTCTCCCTAACAATGAAATAAACTGACTGAGTAATTAAAATAAGTTTTGGTCTCAGTTGTGGTGTGTCATTTGCTTGTTTGATTTTTACCCCATACAGCTTAATTTCAGTACTAAAGCAGAGAAAGCTAGTGGGAGACTTGAACACGCGGGCAAGTGGTACGATGAGGACTTGTTTACTGGTTCAAATTTTTTTTTTTTTTTTTTTGTAGAGTAATAATTTTTATATAGTTAGTTATGCGAGCACACACGAAAGTCATGCGTTGTATAAAAAGTCATATATATTTACTTCTAAGTTAAATGCAGTCAGATTATTGAGGACTACACGTCTGATATTGCCTGTGTCACAAGGACCCAGGTGTTTCTGTTTTGAACGTTATTCAGAGCGAGAGAGCGAGGCTTGGCGATTTTGCGGATCTTACGGTAAGAGAACAGGAAGAGAGCTGGGTGTAGGCGGGGGATGGCCTGCCTCTATCTAATAGGAATCATCAGAGAGAGGCCCACAGCATACTGGGAGTGTGTTTTTGTCCTATTGACATGGAATTTGTTGTTTCATTAGTGATCTTGTCCTAGTTTTAATTCTGAGAGGCAAAAAACATATTTCTTTCCCTCTGATCTATGTGTGACATAGCAATTTAATCTCTTCAATCTTAAAATCCTCCTCTTGACAAAAAAATGTCAGCTCCCACAGAGAAATATGGCACAGTCATTCATAGTTTAGCATAAAAATGAACAGATATACATTTATTGCGATGAATGATGAATGCAACAGATGAATGCAACAATAACAAGCAAAGAGAAACACGTGATTGTGAACCCAATAATATTGCTTACACTGGAGTCCTTCCCTACACCACACTAATTTACAAAATGATCAGTCAACATTAGGTAAACATCTTAGTCAGCATACGCTCGATAACAGTATCTGAGACTATTAGGTAAACATATGTAAACCAGCAACAGTTCAGCCACAGTTTATAAACAGCTCATAAAGATGTCTCTCAATTCGTCTCATAAATCACTTCTCTTACATGAACATCCATTGCCCATGTATTTTATGAGACAAAATACCCGCAAGAGACATATAAATCATCACTTTACTTATTCTGCAGAGAATGAGAATGTAATACAGTAATGATGACTCCATAAACCATCTGGACATATTTTCTTGGGTATTCAAACTGAGTGTTACTTTTTGTTATTACAGGATAGGAAATGCAGGGTTTTAAAAAGTCGCCTCAGTATCCTTATGCAGTTTGAGCTGTGGGCAAAGCTCTCTGAATATTACTGAAAATTCAGTTTGTGTAGGTTAAAGTAAATGTTCAAGACAAATTTAAAAGCTTTGGCTGGCTGGAAAGAAGAGCAAAGGTAGTTCATCCACACCAGCTCATTGAAATAACTCTGAAACGTCAATAGATACTACTACATTAATGCTATTACAATACTACTACATTAACGTATATTTGTCCACACATTTCCTCCGCAAAGTATTTGTTCCCCTCTTTAAATATATTCATGCAAAATGTGCATAAAGAGTGTGTTCACATAAAACCACATACGTTGTCAAATGGAACAAATTAAGCGAATGAAATAGACAAAATAGCACATACCATTTGGAACACTTATAAGTTGACACCATCATCTGAAAGAATGAGTGAAACAAATGATTCAGACAGAGTGGTCTGTATATATTATGGCTATTAGTGGGTTCACAAAAAAATGACACGTTTGACCTTTTCGATCTAACGGCCAGCCCTTAAGCCAGTAGCACTTAGCACTTTCATTTGTTGTTATGGAAACTTGGCTTTGAAAGAAAAGAGAAAACACTTTAACAGTGAACATGTGGGAGTTTTATTGTTACCACAACACCATGTCTTTTCCTATAAGAACAGGGGATAGCTTTTAGGGGGACAGAGAGCTGCTATAGCTAATGCTGCTAGACTTCTCTCTGGGTTTCAGAGAAATATTATTTTTTATTTCATGGTATCATTTTGAGTGTAGCTCACAACAATGTGTTGCATCAAAACTAGAAGTTAGCTTCTAATAACTGATTACAAGCACGGCGCGTCTGGGTTGCCAGTAATCTTTTTAATGCAATCGATGTGTGCATCATTTTTTGCATGACATTTCTTTTTCACATTTTAACAAAAGGAAAACTGATCTTTGTTTGTGTAAGCTCATTAACTATTCTTTACGTAACTGTCAGAGACACTAATATCATGAAACACTTCTTTTCTTAAATTCCTGCCATACTTTGACCTTTTATAAACGCTTGCTGGTACACGAACACATTTTTAAAAATATTCAGTAACAATTTTGCTATGTTGAACATGTTAACATTCCAAATTGCTAACATTTTCCAAAAGAAATAATCATTAAGACTGGACAATCATGAGAAGCACACTTCTGTGATACATAAATTATTGTCAAATAATTATATAATACAGCTTCCACTGGCCATGCTGAGTTATCCTAGCATCTAAAACTTCCATCGGTGACGATTTGGAATATTGATCAACAAGAAAATTTAACACTTTGACGCAAAGCCTTTCAGTGTTTCCAATTTTCCGTTTTGTGCTTTCAGCAACTGAAAGTTGTTAACAGTACTTTCACCTTAAAAAACATTTCCTGCGACACACGGCCTTTGCCAAGCATTCGGAAAATAAGCACCACAACATAACTTTATTTGCACCGTACATGTTATAACTTTGTTTCCTTCACAATTATTATTACCTGAGACTAAACAGGGCTATCCAGTGTTGCCCTTATGGCATTGAGCCATGGCTGTCTGGTGCATGAGTGTGTCTGCGGCTTGGCCTCCACACAGCAAGTGAAAATCACTTTTACTGACAATTACTCATCTGGAGTTGGGTCTCTGTCATTTCTCCAGTTGGCTATTCATTTCTGTGAGAATGGTTGAGTCATATCTCTGGTATTGAGCTCTGTGCTCGTGGTCTGATGCACAGAGCATCATTCATCTGATCTGATGCACAGAGTTCTCACTGAAGCCCTCTGTAGTTCTATGTTAAGAGTAGAAGAAAAAACTGTGCATAGAGCCTTATGCTCATCTCTAACCTTGACTGCAGACACACATGCTAATTCTGACCTCTTGGTCTTAATCTAACCTCATGTTTACTGAAAAAAGTCTGAGAGAAAGATTAAAAGCCAAATGTCAGAATTTGGCTATGTAATCAAGCCCACTCAAAGTGAAACTAAGGGCAATGTCACTGATCTGAAAAGCACTCTTTACGATGGAACATATATAAAGCCACCCACCCCCAACCACCCCCCCCCCCCCCTTCTACGCAAGTGATCATGTCGCTGCAACGCACTGTATCATTAGACTGCTGTAAGCCGCAGGTTTCAGTCTATAACCCTGATCTGTCCACTTCTAAATTCATTGACATAGCAGGAATTCATTACCAAAATGTTCCTTTAGGACACTCACAAATACATATAGAAACATACCGTGTATATTTCCATATAGTATAACATACGTATAGTTGTTCTGGGGTTCATACATGTTCTGGAGAAAATCCGTATGTAACTATCAAAGTCACTCAATGAAAAAGCATACATATCTGAATGTATGATTTACATTCCAAAGGGCAGCAACTAAAAGACGAGCTTAAACAGTGCTTCTCTATTAGCAAGTTGGAAATTAGGCAAAGAATCTGTGTATTCTTCCACATATGATTCCAAATAAATATGGCACAATGATTCAAAAAATGAAGAATGAACATGGTTGATGAAAAGCTTAATTTGATGCGATTAAATATGATTACAATGAAAACGATAATATGAACAGAATGTTTTATTATTCTCAAGTATAATACAAAATATGTACAGATTAAAATAATATTTATAAACTTCAAATGTGATTCAAAATTGACAGCTACAATACTAAGATCTCAGAAACAAACATAAATTCAAGTTATTTCTTTGGGACACCAACTCAATGTTAAACGTACAGCTGATAGCCAGAGAGGGACAGAAAGAAAAAGAGAGAGATACTGAGAATCAAAGACAGAGTGAGAAGCAAAAGTAGAACTAAAAACAGAAGTGTTCAATATAGACTGGTCTTCTTCATTATCCGAAGGAACTCCTCCTCACTGACCTCTCCATCTCCATCTCTGTCTGCCTCATCGATCATTTCCTGCCAAAAGCAAAGGGGCATTAACACACAGCACTGACAACAATAACACTGATAAATATCAAGCCTTCTCTCTCAAAAGACCCTGAAAAAAGCCACAATTGTGTGAACACACTTATTTGACCACGTGTAATTTCGTTGGGATTGAGTCATCATTCAATCTAATCAACATTCATAGATAGACTGTAAATACTAGTGGAACAAATACTTCATCGTCAGCACATCAGTAATGATGCATCACTCCGCTGATACTGCATTAAACCCAGTGGAAAACTTTGACAAGTATGCAGATAAGACTATTTAAAGATCCCATGACAGCAAATACCTGGAGTTCCTCATCTGTGAGGGTCTCTCCCAGCTCCTTAGCAACTCGTTTGAGATTTTTGAAGGAAATTCTGCCTGTGCTGTCATCATCAAACAACCTAAACGCCTTCAAAATCTCCTCTTTCGAGTCTTTTTCACTCTGTCGTGGGAAACACAGCACAACGTGACAGAAATCTAATCTCCAATAGAGGCTTGTAAACTCAATTCATAAAAAATAGCGCATTAACTCTCAAAGAATAGCAATCGTACACGCAAACTGGCAGTGGACTTACTTCATGGGCTGTGAATATGGTAATGCAATCTGTCTTGTAATCTTTAGGATGTAAATAGGACAATATCTGTGAAACATTTCTAATGGAACAAAATCTAGGAGTGAAACCTTAGATAGAAACATATTTATGGTTTATGGCTTTAGTTTTATTTAGAAGCTTTACCATTTTTTGTGTCATCATGCTAAGAAAGTCGTTGAAGTCGATGGTGCCTGAGCCTTCCTTATCAATGTCTGCGATCATCTTCTTGATCTCTTCTTTCTTCGGCTCAAAGCCAAGAGCACGCATGGCAACCTGCAGCAGATGTGGCCAAATGCTTATAGTGATAATCACGTTAATGAATGAACGAACCAAATGATTAATGAAATCCTTTATTGTCATCCCAGCCCTATCCACGGTACACAGTGGGACAAACCGGCGGAAACCCATGCAAACATGCAAAGAACATGCCAACTCTATACAGAAAGGACCTAGGATGGCCGGGATTCCCTCTTGCTGTGAGGCAAAAGTGCTAACCATTGAATCACCATGCTGCCCCGAGCACATATACTGTTCAGCACATAAACTAAGCCAAGGTTTACAAAACCTGATAAATGAAATACAAAATTCACCAGCACAGGACAGAATTTTTAAATGCAACAAAAACATCTACCTCAGAGAGAGGCATTTCATGGTGGTGAAAATGTCAGTAATTGGTTTCTGGAAGCCATATTTGGATATCAAAATGAAATATCAAACTGACACAACTTAAGTGTGGTGCTACATGCCAACACTGTGATCCTACCTTAAGTTCCTTTACATCTATGGTTCCAGAACCATCTGTGTCAAACAGATCAAAGGCCTCTCTGATTTCCTGCTTCTGCTCCTCTGTAAGATCTGGTTTAGGACCTGCTTTCTTCCGTTGGTTTGCTGTGTTGGCTGGTTTTCTGAAACTGGAAGCCTTAAGAACACATAACCATGGCAAATGGGAAAGAAAAAGTTCAGTTGTTAAGGTGGGATAATATAGCAGCGTTTAGGACTGACGCATAATAGACACAATTGTATTAACACAGCAAATCAGTAAATTTTGGGTACAGCTTTAGAAAACTCCAATTTATATGGTTTTTATTCAGCACACTGAAAAAATAAGGGTACTACGTATTTGAGAGAGAGACAGAGACAGTGACTATTAAACCTATATGTGATGAGAGGCACAGTCGTGAGAATTTGTCGCGAATAGATTAAAATACTAGTTATCGTCATTTGAATACTAGGACGGTGCCTAGCATTCTTGGAGAATGAACAAAAAAACTGTTCAAGCCAATCACACCACTGTTTACTGACATACTAATAAGACTTCCATACACTAACGTAATAATGCTTCACGTTATACTGTTTCCAAGTTGCCAGTCCTGCCAAATTAGTGTTCGGCGTCGGTCAGTGTCCCTTTGAATAATGCAATGTAAACTTCACTTATTTGCAAGCTAATTGACTGACGTCTATGACGTTGATGAAGTTGATGCATGAAGTGAAGCAAACAACTGGGGAGCATGTGGTTTATTTCAGCTGGAAGACGGTGTCCCAACGTCCAGACAAATAAAACACTACGCTGTGTGATTTCGGGTAAAAAACACACTAGCATTGACAGACCGTTTGGTAAATTGGTAAAACCTTGCAAACGGCTACTATTACAAACCGCACAACAAGCTACCAAACGAGCCAAAAGCTAGCTAGATAGCTGAATATGCTAAATAATTCTTGCGTAAATTTATCTCCCGACATTTCATATGTAGTTTTCATACTATCAGCATAGTACATACCATTTTTCAGTTTGTGTATCCAAAAATTATAATTTTAGCATCAAAACTACGAAGAACTCCTTATAAAAAAATCTGTTAACTGATACTATACTCCTTACTTCCTCTACGTGCGTTTGTAGCAACAACTTCTGAGGAGAGTCATCACAGTGACAAGGGAATGGTCCAATAGCAAGCTACTTCACCGAGTGAAAAAACGTTTGACCAATTAAAAGTTAGGAGGTGGGACGTGTTGCCGCGTTTAGGGTCTGTTTCTTAGCAACAAGCGGGTTATTGGGCGCTTTCGGCTTGTGCGCGATTTAATCTGAGCATGCGCATATGAAGACGGCCCGAATGTAGCGACTAAACAATATAAAGGTTTGTATCAGACAATGTGTTTGTGTTTGTGTTTCTCTGAGAGCTCACTCTAATCGTTGAAGCTTTTTTTGTCGACGTCGTCAAACAAAAGTAGTGTGCCTGTGGTGTCGATATCCGAAACCGACTCAAACAATTTCAGATGAGTTTCAGTTGTATTATCAAAGCGTGTGGACCTCATTCCTGTATGTTTCGTGTTGGAACGTGCATATTTTCCGAACAATTATCATTCTGTATTAATTGCAATGTGCAGTTATTCTGGTCGGGGTTTATTCATCTCACCGTAGTACACCAGTTTTTGTCGTATTTTAAAGTCGATAAGAACAACTTTTAGACAGCAAACAGATTTTAATGAATGCTTATCCTTTATTTAACCTACAGAGAACCATGTTGAGAAGTTCAGTTATATATCCTGGATGCCACGTTGGCTTGCAGCAGTTGGAGGCCCTGGCTGCAGCCATGCATGGTTTCTTGGGTCCCAACAAAGTATATAAATTCATCCAGGATGAAGCCAACGGGGACTCGTCTCTGGTTTGCTCTAGTTTTCGTCTACTGGAGTGTTTGGACCTGAGCTGCTCTGCTGGGCAGCTGCTGAATGAGACTGTTCAGGCCCATCAGAAGGTTCTACAGTCAGGGAGTGGGTCACTAATCTTTCTGACAGGGGTTTGGAGTAGGGTAGCACTGGAGTGCCTTCATAAAGGCATTGAGGTTCCTTGCATCATTGCTGCCATTTCTGAGGGTCTGGAAGTGTGTTTGGAGACATGTAGACAAATCGCTGTGCCTATAGAGGAGACTTTCTACAGAGAAGTATCCCAGAGAGGCATGCATAGCGCTATAGGTGGTTTACCTCCTGGGCACTGTTCACCTCCCCAACTCAGAACTGGGTTAGAGGGATCAACTCAAAATATATTGTCTCCAGAGTCTACAAGCACAGTAGATGGAAATACCTCAGCTCATTCCAACAGAGGGAAAACCCCAATGAAACAAAGAGTCAAACTGAAGCACAGCAGATATTTCAGTTCAGATGACAACAAGACTGAAAGTCCTGCATCAAGTCAGCATTCTCACAAAGAGGACTCAAAAAGTTTTGCTATTTGTCACATAGCCAATGCTCTAAGCCACGGGTGTGAAGATATGATGAACTTAGTCTTGAAAGCAAACAGGGTGCAGTCTAGAAATGGCTCAACTGGTTCCAGTTTTGAAGATTTTAATGTTGATAAACTGGTAACGTGTTTGTTGCCTTTTGTACCTGAGGAGTATTCATGTGTGTTCTTAGGGTTTGTTGTTCTCCTTGATGTTGAGCAGGCAACTCTCCTCAAACATCTCAAAGATCGAGAGTTGCGACTTGCTTTGGTGAAAGGTGACCTCAGTGAGAGGTATCGACACTTAGGCTTCAACACCCCAGAGAATGTCAGGTATGTGGCCAATCTCTCTGACCTGACCGGTTTCAGTGCAGAGGACAAATGGATGGAAGGAGTTTTATCAGCACTTCTCAGACTTGGTGTAGACCTCCTCCTTGTGAATGGTATTGTTACCAGGAAACTAAAAGACCACCTGATTGGTCATAACATCCTGGCTATAGAGAAAGTAAAGGTCTCTGTGCTGAAGGACTTTGCAATGACTTCCGGAGCTGTTCCTATTACATATGTAACACAACTCAATGAGCGCTGCATTGGGACAGGGGTTCAAGTGGCAACATGGAGAGAATGCAGGCACATCCAAAAAAACGACTTTGTAGCGGTCACCATCAGTGCAAAAAGTAGTACTCTGGTCACTGCAGTTATCACCAGTTCAGTCCATGCTAAACTGCAGGCTCTGGAGGACCAGTTCTGGGGCTGCGCTCACAGGCTGGGTCACGCTCTCCGGGACAGAAAAGTTCTGCCTGGCGCCGGGGTAACAGAGCTGCTCTGCACCCAGCGGCTTCACAAACACATTAAATCAGAAGAAGGCAGACGGTCTATATCATCCAGTCCATACCGAAAAACCGTCCTGCAGCTAATGATGGATGGTTGGATTGACTATGTCTCCATGATTTTGTTTAATAGCGGTACCTACCAATCAAAAACAGATGCATGGACTGCACTAAGTCAGCAGCTGAGGGACTTGGACAATGGGCTGCCCCTGTGTGCTGAGGGGTTTTGGGCATCAGTGAATGTAAGAGGTGTGAGTGAGGGAGAGGGAGAGAGAGAGCAGGTCAGAGTGTATGATAACGTGCGAGTGAAAATGGAGGTATGGAAGAGAGCTCTGGATATAGTGTGTTTGGTGCTGCAGACAGACACAGAAATAATTACAGGAGTAACTCAGGGAGAGACCCAGCACAATGGACTTGTGTTTCTGTAACTTGAACCGTGAAATATTGTGTGTATTTTCTTACAATTCTTAGGTGTTTTATTTATTTTTGTGTGTTTTATTTTAATTTCATCTTGTTACAATGCAACAACATGCAGAGTATCTACACCAGAGCAGAGGGAAGCTAACCAAAGAACAATTAAGATGATAAAATAAGTGTAAGAATTCAACTCTTGCATGCCCCTTCTTCTATGTGTTGTTAGGTAATAAATTTATCAACCTGTTTTCGAGATTTCATTTTAAGGTAACTTTGAAAGGTCAGACATAGGCTAAGAACTGTATTACCTGTATTTTCTGAATGTCATCAGATTGAAAACTCCTATGCGCTAATTTAAATCAGCACACTGTTATTAAATTTACCACATCTCCTCTTGGTTTTACACTATGCAGAAAAAGAAATCTGTTCCTTCCACAGGGGGGAGACAAAAGTATGACAGTGAAGCAGTAGAAAATGGGTTTTCAACCAGCACAGAATGGGGCTACGGACAAACACACCATCCATGACCCATTTGCATGTTTATTAAACAGCTTATAGAAGTCTCATTTTGTGTTCTTTCATTTGGTTTTTTTTGGGGGGGGGGGTGCAGTGTCTGATGTTTAATATTTGTGTTTGAGGTGTGTCTAGCATGTGTTTTTCAGGTCTATAATTGTGTATTGACCTTTAAAGTCTGTACTTTCGGTTCAAACACACACACAGGCACACACTTTCACAGAGGGGAGGAAGACTTCAGGACAGAGGAAGGTTTTATGTCACTCAGTTTTTATGTATTTTGGAGCCAATGTCATTCTTAGTTCTAAACAAAGAGCAATGCGGACATCCTCAGTGCGTCACCATGGTGATTCAGCCATTGCTCACAGCAAATGAAAGTGCCTTGCGTGAGAGGATGTGTAACTGTGAAAGATTTAAGTTGAAAGGGTTAAATCATTTGTTTTTCAATGGAAACACAATTGTAATTATTATTTAAATCCAGTGACTATTTCAGGCTATTTGGTTTGGTCAGCACTGTATTTGCACGTTTATCAAGCCAGTTTCTGAACATCTCAGAGTGGAAGGCATACGTGTATTAGTCTACTAGCATAATGCTGTGGGTAAGAGAACACAGTAGAGAATAATGACAGTGTTATGTTTAAAAGGTCAGATTGAGGACAGTGTTAATATGTGCTAGAGTATGTGTGTGTGTTTCCATAGAACAAACTGGAGACCTTGCAGACTGGGTATGTTTGTGTGTCTGTATTTAGAATTATACAGACTGTAGTTCTTGCAGAGTAAAAGAGGTTGTGTATGTACGTGTTTTCTAATCTAACTTAACTACTGCTCAGATACACTGCACAAAAGTGTGTGGGAGCCTCTGAAGGGAAAGACTTTGCAAACAGACTGCAAGACATCAGATGCCCCGTATGTTAATGCGTCTATGAGAGAGAAAGAAAAATGCGTGTGTGTGTGTGAGAGAGAGACGGAGAGTGTGTGCATGTGTCCCTGTCTAAAATTATTAAGTTAAACAACGGTATCTTGGCACTCTGTCCCAAATTGATTTAAATCTCTAGGGTTAGAGCTCTCTTTAACAACCACATTCATTGTAGTTCTCTTTAATTAATAAGAATATAATCAAAATCAGGCCATTTCTGTAAATTTCTTATTCTGTCTTGGTCAGCCAGTACCACTGGGCTACTCTAAACTGTTCGCCGCAGTACTCTCAGATGTGGCTGGTCCTTTGGCCATTCACTGGACATTACAGAGTCTTTATATTTCATCAGTCGAGTCAAGGAAGCCTCAGAGTTACTTATTCTGCTATCCTGTTAATGTGGTGATTGAAGTATGAGTAAGCTTTGGAAAATAACTGGTCGCGCTACAAGCCACAGCTGAGAAATGTTTGTATGATGTTATTTTTTTTATACTCATTCTTTGAATGGCTTGAAATGAACAGCTAATTCTTGTTAAGGATTAGGTATTAATTATTGTTTTGCTGATATTGCTTGTATTTCAATGATACAAACAGGGTTTGATTTCGTTTGTCCAGCTTTAGCTGACTAAATCATTTGGTGTTAATTGTATGAGGGCCTGTGAAACAGCTCTGCTTGTAATGGAAGTCTTTACTTTTCTCCTTCTCTCTCTGCCTGGACAACCTCACTGAAAGAGAGAGAGAGAGAGAGGGGGAGAGGGAACAGAGCGCATGCGGGATGAGGCCCGAGAGGGAAACCTGTGCTGATCTTCTCCAGCTGCTGTAAACAGTGTAGCTCAAAACGAGTATAGGGCAGAAAGAGAGAAACTCACTCATCCACCCTGATATGACCCAACCACACTTTCATCACTGCCTTTCTTTTTCGTTTATAGGACAGTGAGGGAGAAAGAGAGTGATCCTGTAGACGCAGCGACACACTTTTTCATCGTGTGTATGTGTGTTAGTTTTCAGTGGTTGGCGGAGGGCTATGCCGCTCCAAAGGGGGGATTCTTAAATAGACCCTCTGACCTACAGGGTTAACGAGATTCAGCCTCACAGCGGAGGCAAGGAAAGAGGGAGGAGGGGAGGTCTGGGACCCATTGAGGTGCTCCAGGAGTGCAGACGAGAGGAGAGACAGAAAGAGAGGGAAGAGGAAAGAGAGGGGAGAGATGGCTACAGGAGAAATCACTACCCTACCCGCCACTCCTGACGATGGGGGCAGCAGTGGATTCCCTTCAGCTAACTTTAGAGAACCCAAGAGACTGTACTGTAAAAATGGTGGCTACTTCTTACGCATCAACTCTGACGGAAGAGTGGACGGAATCCGGGAGAAGAATGACCCTCACGGTCAGTTGATTTTCATCTTGATTTTTCCCCTTCATTAGTGGAGAGGGCAGAAAGTAGTTCTGCGTTTCAGTATGGAACACACCGAAATCATAGGCGACTGATAGAAGTCTTGGTTGTTGTTGCAGCACTTTTGGGAGAGATGTGTTTCAGACTAACACATTTGGGCTGTATATTTGTTATATATAAAATATTGTGTGTTAAAAACACAAGCTCCGTAATAGTACAGACCATTGAGTTTCATGACTGGATTACTATTTGAGATAATCAGATGTTAATGGCCTCAGAGCATTAATTTGATCTTAAATATATAACAACAATATATGTTAAATTTACAGAACTGGTATTGTCTGCACTGAAACATAGGGTCAGATATTCCACCCATATTACTGTAATGACGCAGTAGGCTGTTCTGGTAATACTTCCGATATTATGAAAATGTCCCAAATTCTCCAGAATTTGATGCAAGCCAGGAAAAAGAGTTGAGGTAGAAAAGGCGGAGAAGAACTGCCTCAGATGCACGGAGACAGAGTGGACAGACCAGTTTATTCCAGATTATTCCTAGATTATTCATACTCTTGACTGTCTGATTAAAATACAGAGTTTCCAACACTGCCAAGCAATGGTCCTCTTTTCTCATGCAAGAACAGTGGGCTGGAAAGTGCATGTGGGACAGAGAGAGAAAGAGAAAGAGAAAGAGAGGAAGAGAGTGCTGAGGTTGGGCAGAGGGTGAATATGTGTGATAGAGAGACAGATAGGACAGAGACAGTGAAATTCTGTGAAATACAAATGTGTGTGTGTGTGTGTGCGTGTGTATGTGTGTGTGTGTGTGTGTGTGTGTGTGTGTGTGATTTCTGTTGCTCTTTGATTTCAACAGTTGAACTGAGGAACTGCAGAGCTCCCCTTTAGATTTTTGTGTTTTTGTTTTTGTTTTTTAGAGTTTATGACACATTTTATTTCAATAGAAACCATTATCTTAGTCTATAATCGGTCAGGAAATTTGCAATGTCTGTGGATTTCCATGCACAAATGATGTTAGTAAATAAGACTGTCCAATACTTCCAGTCAAAATAATGTATACTAATGACCTCAGCATTCACCACATCACTACAAATAATCCATGTCCATTCTGAGGTGGTCAAGAATGAATATGTTAATTTGTTCTAGGCTGTTAAGGTCATGTCCAGTAATTTATAGTGTTCTGTGTACTTAAGAATCATTGGTCTCGAAAGAGAGTACATTTTTACATAACTGGACCGTTTCAAGTAGTAACAACCAACTCAAATGTGCTGCACTTTTTTTTTGTTTAACTGAATTCACAATCCTTGTAATTCTTAGTCATTGGCTACGGGAAAAGAATATGAGACTGTAATTAGTCCATCACTGACCGCAGCACCTGCTCTGGGTAATGATCCACCGAAGGTCACAGCTGGTGAAAATGATCATTGCTGATGTAATCAGGCTGTGGGATGATGAAAACTGACCACATGCCTTCATAAATGCATAGTGCATTCCCTACAAGCCGAGAGGGTGAGACTCGTATGCTTCCTACAGCCATGGGGAAGGCTTGTTCACTGAACACAAACAACCATGGCTAATATCTTCACTCGAGACTGATACACATTCTTTGAGATGTTAGTCAACACTGGGAAACAAACACAAAAATGATTTTGTCATTGAGGTACAGCTGTTTTTGCTACTGCTGACACCCTATGATACAATCTGGAAAAGCAGACTGTTTTTTTTTCTCTTCGTTTTCTGTTTGTTTTGCATTCATTCTTGTTAAAGTACGGCAGTAAATCGAATTCTTTTTCTTCTTCTTCTTCTTCTTCTTTACTATTATTTACTGAAATTTTTGGTGAGTTCCAGATGTCTTAGGTTGTTTGGCAACTCCTCAGGTATTGTTGGTATTCTTATTTAACTCTGATTCCAGTCGTGTACTTGTTAAGTTACCTTAACAGAAAGGAGAAACTAAATTTTCCTCAATATGTCCTATATCAAATCATTCGTACTATGCTTTACAACATGTATTCAGTTCAAGCAGTCAGTTCACAGCATTTAAGTCAAAGGCCTAAGGATCGCCAGCCCTGTCATTGTTATCTATTACAGTATGAACTCCTCATGACTAATGGAAACTGGAACTAAGAGAAAAAAAAATAGCTAGTGTTTGTTCCAGGCCAATGCTGCACATAACTTTCCAGAAATGTGAGCTAACGGAGCAAAAATGTATCATTTCCTAATCTGGTCCACAGGGGACAAATTTGACTTTGCCAGATCAGAACCACACTGGAGCTCTGTCAGTGTGCTAGCAGCATGAATAGCAGCTCTCAATTGGTCATAACCTTGTCTGGGGTGGGTTTAGAGCAGGGAGTGTTGACATTGTAATAATTGGCTGGGAGATGTCTATGTGTGGGTATGTGTGGGTGAGTGGGTGGATATTTTATTGAACAAAAGCCCTGTTGTGTTGTGCTGTCTTGCAGTAAGGCTGCAGTTCCAGGCCACATCGGTAGGGGAAGTGGTGATTAAGGGATTGTCAGCCAATCGATATCTGGCCATGAATGCAGATGGCAGACTGTTCGGAGCGGTAAGTTTTGTCATCTTAGAAAGTTTTACACAATGCTAGTTGACTCCTCTGGCTGGCCTCAATTTTACACAAGAATACACTTTTTTAAAACAGAGCAATAACTACTTTGACATTATAGACCATGCAACACCAATAGAACAGCCCACAATTAAAATCCTTAATAATAATTTTAAAAAAAATCAATAAAAAAAGTAATAATACAAGTTTATCTGATCCTTCGATCAGACGATTGACCATTACAACAAACAAAATGAATCAAAATGTGTTTATTTTTTTTCATATTAATGCTCAGTTTATCAAAGAAAATCAATTTCAGGTATGTGATTCTATTAAAAAAATATATCTGCATGGAAATGGAAAATAGTTAGGTGAAGATGTCAGATAAAGCTGAAATTGTATTCTGACAGTGAATGCACTTCCTCGTGCACTTCCTCAGCCATTCAGAATAACTGGGACACTTGTCATATATCTATATATCTATATCTATATACACACATGCGCGCGCACACACACACACATATATATAAACTCTTAGAAGAGACTCCAACTTTCCCTTAGAGATCAGCCACTCCTCGTTCTCTGTCAGGATTTCCCATAATTTCTGTGAAAGGCAGAATCTCAAACTGGACAGTAAGTTAAAGCAGTACAGTGGAACTCAAAGTACAGATGTGGCGGGGTGGTTTTGAGGTCAAGACCACAGCTGTTTTAGACCCAAGGCGGTATATCTCCTCCCAAACTCTGATGAATGACTGCAAGCCACTACAAGCCACCCACTGACACACACACATATGTTAATATGTGCTCAGGCTGTCTCTACTGACACTGAGTCTGGTGGCAGGTAACATAGTCCCTCAGAGGAAACTCATGTTGTCATACTTAAAACCACAAATAGTATGTACGCTTTGCATAAGTACTCAGTCAAGGTAACAGCTGTGGAGACTCCACAGATCCACACTCTGTAGGGCTGATGTTTCTACTGGGTCAATGATACTTTTGATGTGTTTTCTTCTTTGACAGAATTTGCTTATAATAAGATAACTTGGCTTGTAATAAGAGAGCTATTTACGTCTCGTCTTGGACAGAGCAATAAAGACTTTCATAATTTTTTTCAAGAATGTTAGTATTAAAATAAGACTTGCAGCTGAGCTTCAGGGCACTATATCATAACATTAAAAGGCTACAGTCTGATTTACTTCAAACTCAGCACATCTCCAGTTAGTGAAACAATATTTCATGCAGCATAAACTCTAACTGAAGCCAAGTTTCCATGCGAGTGTACAGTTAACCATCAAACTGTTCTTAGACTACATGTGTCCCTGTTTACAACTTTTATTTAAAATCTTCTCATGGATTAGTAATGGAAACTGAGGTTAGGGATGAAGGAGGGTGCAGTTTAAATTGTCAATGTGTGCTAGCTTGGTGGTGAGACAATGTTTGGGTTTACAAAGGAGCTAGACTGTCTTCCATAAGAAGCAGGGTCCTGCCCAAAAACTTTATCAAAGAGGGTGTGGGCAGTTTGAACAGGGTTCAACATTCTGATGTTCATAGTGAACTACGCCTGCCATGCAAGGTTAGATGGACAGAACCGATCAGTCTGTTTTGTCTGCTGTTGTTTGGTGAGTGCGCTAGCAGTGTAGAAACAGTGTAGAGTCAACTGTTAAGGATTCTGTTCCCTTTGGTAGGCTTACAAAACACCACTTCATGCTCATCGCAAACATAGACTAAGAGAATGATGCTTATTAATGGTAAATGATGGTCAACTACTGTTCACCTAGCTTAAACAGGCTGATAAATGATTGTTCAATGTTCTGAAATTCATCTAAAAACTTTTTAGATGTTCTCAAACTGTCCCTCTGATTGAGAAATATATTAAAATATGTGCTTTTTTAATTTGTAATCCCCAATAATTCATATGAAATGCTGCGCATAATTGTTGGTCTTAACTCTACTGAGGGGTCAGGTCTGAGTTTCCCTCCTCCACTTTCTCTTTCAATAACCGATTAAATCAAAGTCCAATCAGGAATGATGTCCCCAACTCTTCAAAAACTCAGCCAATGTAGCACTTTGTTTTCCCTTAGATACATATATGAATGCTGATTCATTCCCCAACTGATGTCCAAGTAAAATTTACATTGTCAGTGTTTTCGATTTCTCACCAAAAATGTTTAATATCTTAAAAATCTTTAATATCTTAGGATCTTTAAAATCTGTAAAGGAAATTATATGTTTGGCAGCTATTTTTTCAAATTCGTCATCTTCAAGGCATGTTCTGTAAAACTACTCTCTCGCGACCTTACAGAGACGAGCGACAGATGAGTGCTATTTCCTGGAACGTCTGGAGTCGAATAACTACAATACCTATCGGTCAAGGAAATACCCAAACTGGTACGTGGCCTTGAAAAGGACGGGTCAGTATAAGACAGGCCCTAAGACTGGACCAGGTCAGAAGGCAATCCTCTTCCTCCCAATGTCTGCCAGATCTCCTTGAACAAAAAAAAAAAACAAACAAAAAAAATTGACGTTTTGCTGCCGTCACAAAAATGGAGGCACTTTAAAGATGTGAAGAAGACTTTGAGGTCAGAAAATCAGAAACTGCAAGAACACCTCAACTTCAGTCAAAATTGAGCAGAAAAAAATATGTGTATTGTTGAGGAAGTTGTTGATTTTTTTGTTTGCTTGAACAGTAATGCTGCTAGCATAGATTAACTACATACCAAAGCTCTACTGTTCCCATGTGACAGTGGCCGCTCAGGAGATGGTCTTTATATTGACTGAAGTCGGGCTTACCCAATCAGAATGTCGCTACGGTTACATAATGTGAGTTAAATGAGACTGCTTTGGACACCTTTATGTGTTTCCGTTGCAGTCTCAAAGAAAAAAGGTATTTTACTTTGTCCTTTCTGTATGCACGCATCAGAAATTGTGGTGAACAAGAGGATGTTTATCGTGCAGAAGACAAAAGAAAAAGCACATGGATTCTTTCACATGATATCATTTTATTGAGGTATTTATAGAGGAATTTGTTAACAGATATAACAACATTGGGATTTCTACTATTGTATAAATACAGTATTCACTAGGAGACATTTTAAGTTGACACAACTTTAAAACTTTTCTTTGTCCGACATTCTTAGGACTTCATTGTGAATTTATCTTAGTACCATAAATAGCAAAACTTAATGATAATCTTTTGTCTCTCAAGCCCCTAGACAGCTCTGCCCTAATAAACATTAGGGTGTGAGTCTTTGATTGATGCCCACAAAATGCCACTGGTGAAATGTGTACAATGTCCGGTCCAGAGATCTGAACTAAATGTTATGCTTCAAGTATGGTTTCCATAGATACTGACCATGGTTCTATTGAAGTGTCCCTGAGCTCTGACTATCAGGCCAGTGATCCTTACATGCAGAATCATCCATTCAGGAAAAGGCATTGAACATGAAAACAGTGCAAATAGTTAAGCCTTGGATATGATCTCTAACCCAGTAACTTTACTTTCAGGAAAGACAGAATAGATTTCTATGGCTAATAAGAGTCTTTAATTCTTGACAAGAACTGTACCCATGACCTAATAAATCTGAGAGAGTATTTACCCTTAAATTAGACCTGACCTTTTATCTCTAATCTGACTCCAAAATTGCTCATACAAGCCTTCATTTTTGTTATAACCAACACCTTGGATAAGTAGCTGGCCACAGCATTCTCAAATTAGCCTTAAACTTGATTCCAGCTTTAAGCTTTAACCTCTTAGATCAAACCTTTGTCCTCTAAGTTTGGTATTTTGCCTGCAAGGTGGAACTATATGATAGTCACAGCTCAGTCCAGTCCGTTCTCACATCACATCCTCCTCAGAGTCTAATGCAGACAATCAGAGTCACTGAGGTAGCTGACGGTGGTACAACTGATAGAACATTCCAGAATAAACGGCAGGAAGCTCCTCCATAGTGAGGTCGACAGTGTGGAATCCATGTTCCAATCCATGCAGGAGCAAACGAGCGATCCGGCTTGTAATGGGTGTGGTGTCACTGGTTTTGGCAAGTTCAGCTACTTCCATCCAATCACAGCGGAGACATTCCTGTGTGCAGAAGTTGATGTCGTATGTCAGTGGTATGAGTCGGCAGATCAGGTACATGTCAGACATTCCGAAGGCTCCTGGGTGGTTGTGCTGCTGCCGGATACTCAGAAGTGAGCGGAATTCAGCCCGAACCCCTGTCTCCTCAAACACTTCACGGACTGCTGTCACACCTGTAAAACAAATTGGAATACTTTCAGAGAGATTCAAAAGCAAACCAACTCACCTGTGGCCCACAAACCATCTTCATGTCCTGCTGGTTTTCATTTTCATATGTCACTGACTGGCTAAAGAGTGTGCATACTTGTGTTCCAGATAGAAATCAGTCTTTTATATTAGGGCAAGGGTAAAATCTAGCAAGGACTCTATGTCCACAGGCCAGAGTGAAAAGTCCTGTTTGTAAACATAGCTAAGTGACACTTTACAGCACATAGGGGAAGCTGTACTCACTTTTATCTTGAAATATCAAAATATTTGTATTGGACAGTCAAGATAAAACATTGGTTTTCCTTCTTAAGAGGAAAAATGGAGGTAAGATGTCCCTAGGGCGACTGATACACAAACACACATGAAGCTGCTCCGAGCCAGTGTTTAATCCTCAGAGGGACCACCATTTTCTGTGAGCTCTGGGAATTTACGGTACCCGTCATTTCTTTATTTATGTGTCAGATATCACAAGTGCAGTTACTTAATATGGTCAAGAATCCATGGCTCATCTTCAGTATCAAAAGAGTTGGCATAAGCTCTTATATTACATCATGTAGTACCATAGACATGAGATTCACAAACTTTAACAGGTGTTGAGTGCTCCTGATTACTTTTTAAAACTATGAAATAAGTTTAGGTACAATTTAGTAAAATTTGTCTGGAGTGAAATAGGACCATGTTACAAATGATTAAAGTATGACTGATCACATTATGTTACCTTGAATTAATTGTGAAGGAAGCTTATAATGTCACTTAGATAAAAAAGGGATGTTTTATGTAATTTTTTTTAAAAAAAGGATAATTATTTGATAGTATTAAGCTTTTTTCTTTCTTTTTTCATTTTATTTTTCTAAAACTAAAAAGCTTGAATGTATCAAAATGTAGTGTGGTATTTACAAAAGATACATTTTTTTTTGTTCTTGTTATATGATATGATATAAACAAGAGTAAACTGACTATAAATAGAAAATGTAATATCCATACTATTTAAACTGTATGTGGAAATGGAAATGTGTGTGAGAAAATGGCTGAAAAACATTGTAATACTAGAAGTGAAGTTAGTGTGATTAAGGAACTGACCAATGTTTTCTCCTGGATCTGAAAGTCCACCAGGAAACTTCCACGCATTCTTAGTCTGAAACATATATATATATATATATATATACACACATATATAACATCAACATTTTCAGTACAGATTTATGACTTGCCTTTCATTTTTTCATATTATTTACAATCAGCCATGTATTTCTAGAAGACTGTACGTTATATTTATCATGCCATTGTGTCCACATATGGGTGAACCAAACTTTTCTAAATGCATTTTGTTCTATTGTATTCTCTTTTTTTTAGAGATATGAGAGAATTTGTTGTCTACTGATACCTATCACTAATCTTTCTTCCTTAATTCATATTTAAAATCTAAGAAAACAAAAATGCTGCTAGATTTGAAAAAATAACAGTTTTTATCAGTATAGTTCTATGTTTGTCTCTTGAAAAAATCATGCTCTTTCTGCAGTCTAGAAAATGAACATTTATGAAATGAGTATTCCAGTAAGTGTGATGGAATTTGCTGAAACAGAAATGTTAGTTCTTTAAGAGGAAAAATCTTCTATATTTTCTCAAGCTTTTTGTTCCAACAATAAAATATATCATCAAGCATGTAGTTCTGTTTGCTTAATGTGTGATTAAGTGAATGACCATTTGCACAGCAGTGTCTATGAATGGAGTTAAACAGTGTGGTTTAGTGCTAACATTATCACTAGAACTGCCTCTGTCTCTGAGGAGAGAACGGTAGTATGAATGGAAGATCTTAGAGCATTACTGAATGCCAAAACCTCAACTCAGAATAAACAAAACACAACATCAGAGTGGAAGGCTCCACACATCTGATTTCCTCCAAAAACCATGGCCAGGATTCCAACAGAATAACGACCCAATAAGACAAAAAAACAGAGAAAACTCTCTCTGTATCCGGCCAACTGACCTTAATAATGCAGAGACAGAGTAGAAGACATTTCCTGAGGCATATGGTACTTCGTTCAGCATTCAGGAATGAGTGACTGTATTGTTCTTTTTTTAATGATGAAGGTCACTTTAACATATTCAGAGAAAAATATTTAGCTTTAAGTGAAGGGATTTCTGAAAACCTGTTCTCAAATCATCTTTGTGAGACTGTAATAATATGGTGCTTAGTTATATAGCTACAACGAGATGAATTTATCCAGATAAACTACAGCGCTGGCAACCAACTGAACACATCAAATTGGTTTGCCTGCTGTAAAGAACCAGGGAGTTATTAACCTCAGAGAAAGAGCAAGAGACGAAGAAGTGACCCCCCTCCCCTCCCCTGTTTCCCAAAAACAATTAGTCCAACCTACTTCCTCCACTTCTGGAAAATCAGGAACTCTATTGCCAAAGGAGATAAAAAAAAAAAAAAAGAAAAACGAAACCCACACATCTGGCATCTGGTTGCATCTGTTTTTGCATACTGACACACAAACTGTAAAGTATGTAAAACATCTGTATTCTAACACAGTCTGTAAAGCGTTTTAAGTATCTGTATACTGACACACAGACTGAAAGCATGTAAAGTATCTGTGTACAGACACATAGACTGTAAAGCATGTAAAGTATCTGTGTGCAGACACATAGACTGTGAAGTATGTAAAGTATCTGTAAACAGACACAGTCTGTGAAGCATTTAAAGTATCTGTATACTGACCCACAGACTGTAAAGCATGTAAGGCATCTGTATACTGACACACAGACTGTAAAGCATTTGAAGTATCTATATACAGACACACAGACTGTGAAGTATGTAAAGTATCTGTATACTGACACAGTCTGTAAAGCATTTAAAGTGTAAAATTGAATTCTCTCGTGTCATGAAGAGCAGCAGTGTTCCAGTCGCAGATGAGGAACACTGGCAATGTGCACTGGAGGCGTGTCTCAAGTTAGACATACACACACACACACACACACACACACAAGTTTGTACATTTTTACCAGCATGTGGTTGGAATTGCAGTTCACCTAAGTAAGGTGACTGAGGTTCAAACGGTGGACGGAAAAGGCACTACTCTGATGAAATTCTGGTTTATCCTCTGCTGTCAGTCTTGAAACCTTAGAGGCCCCCAGTTTCTCTCCCAAACATTACAGGCACAAGCCCTGTTTCTGTTCCTCTTGCTGTTTACTCTCTGAACTGACGTAATCTACTTAGAGCTGGTTTATGGAAGCAAATAAGTATTCTAATCATATGATTTTCTGACCACTTATACATTACCTAAATCTGACCTAAAAACAAAACTAATACGGACAATCCTGTGAAAATTACCACTATGATACTATACCATGTTTGGTCTGTTTACTCTCTGAACTGACGTAATTTACCTAGAGCTGGTTTATGGAAGCAAGTAAATATTCTAATCATATGATTTTCTGACCACATTCACCTAAATCTAACCTAAAAACAAAACTAATACGGAAAATCCTGTGAAAATTACTGTTATGATACTATACCTTGTTTTTATCCTGAACAACCAGAACCTTTCCATTTCGACTCATCCAGAACAGCACCTTTAAGGAAAAGAAACAAAGATTTTTCACATTACCCCTCAAAATTAACACAGTTTCCACTGCTGTGGATGAGTAGGTGTTGGTACATTTCTCAGCAGAACTTCTAAGAGATGACCTCCAGAAATTCAGGATTGTAGCCACTGATATGAACTCACAGGCAATATGGGCCATTTATCTGAAGAGGGGACACTTATCATTAAAATGGCCCTTACATGACTAGCTAATTCAGTCATAGGTGTAACAAAATTAAAATTGAATTCTTTGTTCATAGTGAATCTTGCCACACTTAAACATCATGAGTCAGTATTAATTGTTTAGGAACATGGTGTGGTGACCTGCACCTCTTTTTGTTCTTTTAGAATCCCTGCATGTTCTCTCAGCAAACCACACGCATGCTTGCCGAGATGTGATTCACACTTTGAAATATTTAATCACACACTTGATTGCCTTCAAAAAATAATGTTCATTTTAAATCATATCCTACAGTATGGTACATTAGGCAATAACTTGAAGCACATGGTGAGGTTATTCTTCAATATTTTTGATCCATGTAGATTTCTTTCTATTAATTTTTTCATGCGAAAACAATGCGCCATATGGCCACAGAAGTCTGTTATATTTATTGAGTGAACATTGTGTCAGCTACACCCCAGTCACTTCACACATGCCTGTATTTGGGATGTATTATGTATCAGTATATGCATAGGGCTTCTCTTTAGGACTTAAGTTCATTATTTCATTTTGTATGTGCAGGTCTAACACTAGCCGTCACCATATTGTTAAGTGTGTCTATGTTTGTGTGCTTGAAGTAAGAGTGACAGTTAATAAACACCAGAAAGGAAGTCCCGAGTTCTTTGTAATCGACCAACTAAACCCTGTTACATAGGGGGATCTCCATAGAGAGATTACAATAAATATCAATATAATATATGGACACCTTAAACTGAGTTTAGGTTCAGCACATGAATACTGCATGTAATATGGTACCAGGTGAGAAGAGTAAGAAGGGAAGAGACTGGGTCAGAACGTCTAGAAAAGTGACCAGTGTAGGAACAGGTCTGTCACTAACTAACAACAGTTTCATTCTTATGTACATCAACAGGCCAGGAAGAGATTTAGAGGGACCACTAAGCAGTCCTGTTTGACCATAACCAGTTATTACCTCTGGTTTCAGGGTCCAATTTCAGTTAACATATCACAAAACCTGACTGTCTGGCAACAATGCAAGGATGTGTAACGTGTATGCAACAGCCTGATGACTCTACAGGGCTTTGGTCTCTGAGATGGAGATTGATACCATCCGGCATGCTGGCCACATCAGAAAGAAGCGGTGCACACACCACTTTTAAAAGAGGTCATTAAATCCCAAACACAGGAAATGCCACTTCAACCACTTCCTATGATGATGTCACTCAAGAAAACAGGGACTGCGTGCAGGGACGGGCAGAAAGGATGAGCAACCAAACTATGATGTAGCACATACTGACTGCTTTCATACTGTATGTCAGTTCTATGATTTGACACATGTAAGTGTAACTCTAAATCTGAAATGGTCACCAGCACATCCCTTAATCATTAAGACAGAACTGCTCAGTCAGTTATGGTGCAAATTAAAGATTTCAAACAGTCCACATGTGTATATATAAATATATTATATAAATATATATATGTGTGTGTGTGTATGTGTATGTCTATATCTATATCTATATCTATATATATATGCACATTGGTTTGTGAGTTTATGTTTGTCTGGTTTAAGACAATATTTAAGCGATAACACGTTTCCACTACATTAAGCCGATCTTTTCAATTAGAAAGACGCCCTCAAATAAGTTTTTCAAAAATAAATCCTACAGACTGTCACTGAATGTCTGAAATGCTCATATTAGGTAATGTAACCATGAACAAAAGCGATATTATCAGTTTGATCTGAGGAAGTACATGGTTTCAGCTTTAGACAAAGAATAATCCCAAAGGTGCTAATAGTTTTGTGTCTCCAACACTTTTAACACATATAAACATTTTTACACATTTTTTGTACAAATGCTTATGTCATAATTTTAAGGATTGACCTCCTGTCAGCCAGTCCTGTAACTGACAGTTTGATTTGTGAGGACTGTAATGTTTAAGACATGGGAAAAAAATGTTTGTGATGTGTTTAGTTGAACTAGTCAGAGGATGAATAATGAATGTGTGTCCGCTAATTCCAGTGTTTTTCATCACAGAGGAAGCTGAAAGTAATCAAACACAAAAGATTGCACATAATTCACTATCCATTTTAGGATACTAAAACTCATCCTCAGACATGTTCCAACATGCCCTGCATACGGTTAACACATTAAACCGAAAGCTGAAATACTACCACCTACTGGCTAACCAAGGAAATGCACACCCACACAACCCCCCCCCCCCCCCCCCCCACACATACACACACATTACCACCTGCTACAAAAAAAATGTTAAGATGTCTCTAACTTTTCATAAACCTGGTGAAATTTTCATATACTCTAGGTGAGAAAATTCTGATGTTAGGGGCTCAGAGACATAACTCTAAAGAAATTACATGCATATTTAAATGCAATGCATGTTTACATATTTAAAAAAAAACACTACTTTTATTTTCTTTTATACTTTCTCTTATTCACTTTTTTTTTACTTCATTCTTAAACTAGTCTTCTTATTCCTGTTTTCAGAATCAAGAGTTAACTGCTGCTGCTCCTTATGTCACAGTAGTTAACATTTATGTTGTTCACAAAAATTATATCCTTAGTTTAACTGGTATGACTGCCATAGTTTGTAACGTAACTACTTAACATTCATGCGACTTTGAATCATTTTGGTTTTTTACTACTACAGTTACTCTGGAAACAACGGACTGTAAAAATTCCTGCGAATAATGTGCAAAATGTGCAAAAAATTAAACGAATTGCTGATTAATAACGGAAAGACAAAGTTCATTTCCTATCGGAAAACCCAAAGACATAAAAACATTGAGTAGTTTGGCCATTAGAGCCAGGAAATATCAATAGCACCATCTGGTGGTTAACCAGTAAAACACTGAGACTCACTGCTTGCTTTGTACCAGCTGATGCTGAAATATTCCCATCAAGAGGCTAATCTAGGAAACCACCTAAAATGTTAGTTCAATAGTACTCTACAGTACAGAGACCTAAAAGGTCCAGTGCTGTAGGCACTCAGAAGCCAGACTGGGGAGAAACTGCTCGAAATTACATTTTGCAGACCTGTCAACTAAGGATAAACTCAACTTTCACTTTGACAATTCATTGGAAGCTGTAACATTTCGCAGTACGTGACAGACGACAATAAGTAGATCATCTCACAAAAGTGTCCTGCATCCAGATTTAGGACCAGCAACCCTCTAGCTGCAGGTTTTTAATTGCTCACCTGTACTGTATGTATATCCAAGACATTACCTATGTTACATTACATTATTTGAATGGATCAACAATAATGAAAGTACGAGGAACTTGTCTGGTATCTCTCATGCAACACAAGCAGTATAATGGGCTGAATTACGTACGTAAAAGAAAGACAAAAAAATCATGCTCTTAACTATGTGTTTGTGTGATTCGTGGTATGTTGAATAAGATCATATGTATGTCTGTGTGTATTTGAGTGTGCGTGCGTGTATATGTGTGTATGAGGATAGGTTCTCACCTGCCACTCCAACCTGATGTGTTGCATAGCCTGGCAGTCTGCTCTCCCCATCCCCCATCCACAGACTGAGCACTGCCTGGTCCTTCCGTGCGTGATGGAACGTGAAACCGTGACATGCTGCTGATGCAGCCAGTCGACTCAGAGCGATGGGTATGTGCAGCCACACAGCTATCCTGCCCTCTGCCTTCCACTGGGATAGAGAATCTGACACACACGCACACACACACACGCACACACACACGCACACAAACACACACACATAGAGCACGGTGGGTCAGTGCTCATATCAAAACCTCAGTCAATTATTCTGTTGACTGCAGCAGTAAAGTATTTATTGCTTTCCAAAACGTACCTGATACACAGCATTTGAACATTCAATGACTTTTTCAGGATCTCCAAAATCGTAAGAGCCCTGCTAACATTGCATTTATGACATACCATTACCTGTTAATTACATAATTATTATTAGGGCATGCCACGATAGCTATGCAAGGTGTTTACTAGCACATTATGATAAAATGGTGGGAAGTTGAATTATCTGATGACTGTTCGATGTTGAGTGGTTCACACATTACCTAGGACATACTATTACAGAATGATTACAGAAAACAAAAATTTAAGAAAAAACGACATGCTAAAAACAATATTGATATCGATGTTCCAAAAAGCGCTATATGCTAATTTACCTCCTAAAAGATTACTAAATCCTTCGTCGCTGATGTCTAGCGGAAAATCTCGAACTGTAACGCCACCGAACCGGTCCACAGTACCAGTCAATGTCCTACTGCTGCTCCGGTCTTCACTGGGGAACTGCCACCGCCGTGCACTACACGTGAAAAATCGTAAAGGGTTTCTTGACAATATTGCAACGGGAGAATTTAATTTCTGTTTAATAAAGCTGTTTCTAAAGCTAGGGAACAGCCGACTACTTAGAGTTGCCATTTTGATAAATCATCAATGTTATTGGGGTTTGAAGACCCTTTAGCGTTGCATAAAAGTCCTGTTCCAAAAGTTGCATAAAACCCGTAATACCGGTAGTATGTGCATCATAAAAATGATGTTAGCCAATGTGTCATAGACCACCGTTGTTCAATCACCCTAAAACTTTTCAGAATAATTAATTTATATTATAATTAACTCTTTAATTATTTATTACAGACTGAAATTTTATGACTTTCATATATATTATAACTGTAGAATTAGATTGTGCTAAAGCTACAGTGTTTACGATACTGGGTGAACTTTCAACTGGGAAGTTTATGTTTTCACTCATGCTTTTCAAAACACTCCAGGCTGTAAAAAAAAAAAAGTCCTTGAAGCACACACTTTTAAAAAAATCACATTAATGCTCGTTTCCAGTTATTTTTTCTCCTGCTGCAATTTTGTTCAACACTGGTTTATGTCAATTAGCATTTAAAAGAATACTAAAGGTTTATCCCAAAATACGTTCCCTTAAGAGGGGAGTAATAAAGAACATTTGATTGCAAACTGCAGTCATTGTTATCATCTTCAAGATCATGGTGTGTCCTTTGTATGAAACTTTCCTTTTGTATACATTGTCTGTTTTTCCCCTTTGTTTTTGTTTGTTTCTTTTTTCCTTTTTTTGGCTTATTGCTCAGATACATACAGTCAAAATATAGTTCAATGAATGGCTGTAAATTAGTTGCATTAAGCATCAGATTTAAATTTTGTTTCAATCAGCGGAATTGCTGTGTATATTGTACGTTAGTATTGCTCGGCCCTATTTAATAAAATACCAAACCGGATTTATTTGATCGTATTATAACTTGGATTTACTCCAGAATAATACCACGACTCCCAAATCTGCTCATAAAACTAAAAGAAAAAGAAATATAGAAAATGTTCTAGCTGAGCTAAATTGTTCCCTGTCTTGGATGATTTGTTTTCCGGTGGCAGTCCAACGAGAATTGTCTATCACCTGAGAGTTAGTGTCCATTTTTCTTAAGCTATTTATTGTGGAAAAGGCGTACTTCAAGTAAAACTCAAGTCGCTCCCTGCTGGTCATTTAAAGAACAGGCATGTTCTCGTGATAGGTGGCAACAGTAAGCCGCCTGTTTCATGTTGACGGACCATACAGACAAACCCAAAGCCACAGACATTAAGTCTGTTGATTCTGGCATGATTAAAGTGCTCTTCGATCAGGAAACGGACTTAAGCACTGAATTAGGGTTGCTGAAGACACATTAATCTGCTGTAATGTGGATCACACCCGAGGAGGTGTTGCTTGCTAACGCTCTTTGGGTTAGTGAAAGGGCGAATCCGTTTTTCATCCTACAGAGAAGAAAAGGACACGGAAAAGGAGGAGGAATCACTGGTATGTGTTGTAATTTTGTGGAAGTTAATCTCCAAAACAGATATCCTGAGACAGAGATACAACTTGAATATGCATCGCAGCTAAAATATCAATGTGATTGTCATGTTGAAGATGCTTTTATCAGTGGAGCCTGTTGGCTAGCACGGACGCTAGCTGATGTTGACGTGGTGTTTTAACAGCTGACTGGGTAACTGTAAAACCTTTTAAAACATTATGCAACCATTCGGCTGTGCATTTTCGTAGTTGAAAATATCACTGATTAAAATGTCTTTTTTTTCCTAATTCCTGCAACATTGTCAAAGGGCCGTTTTGCCGAAACAGAAGATTAAGATAGCTCTCAGTTAGCGTTGTGTTCTTTATTCTACATAACAACAAACGTAGACAAAGAAAGCTATTTTGCCAGTTCAATGATTTTTAGGCATATCTGTCGGCGTTTTGGGAGAACTGACAAAAACAAACGGCTTCGAGATGGCATATCAGTTCAAAATAACACATGAGAGCCACCACCAAGAAGAAAAACATTGATGCATTGTTCCTCTTCTTGGGATCATTGTTTTGGCTTTCCGTTGAGGGGGAATGTCGTATGACAATACTTGATGTATTGCTTCTTTTACTTCCTTTTAAATCATGTGTTGACTTATTGACACGGTAAGTCTTCGTTGGGACATCTTCGCTTATCATTTCAAATGCTTGAGTGGTCATAGTGACTCCTTTCCTTTCATTCACCTCAAAACTTCTCTTTGAGACCAAACTTCCCTTGATTTATTAAGTCAAATTACTTCCGAAATAAACCCTGTATCTCCCCCTAGATGACCAAATGGAGGTTTACCTCCTAGCTGTGACTTCCTTTTTGTTGTTTTTTGTTGTTTTGTTGTGTAGACGTGATTTGTCTGGATCCTAACTCCTGTTGTTGTTATATATCTTAATATTTTAACTTATTAGATTATTAGTTCTATTAATCTTACAGAGCATAATTTTAGTATTAACGCTATAATGTCCGGTGACATAATATCATCTTATTGTCATTTGTTCCTTTTTTGATGAGCACACATTTCAGTGGTTTGTTAGAATGAAGCTTCTTGCTGTATAGTAACTGGTCATGTGAAAAGAACGAAGTGCAAAAACAGAGGGCCGTAGTGAGGTGTGTGAGAGAGTGAGTTTAACAGTTTGTCATTAAATTCCTCTGAATCTCAGTGGAATTGCCTCTCCAGACCAAGTGGGACTGTCTGTAAGCAGAAAGAATAGCACTGGTTTTGTTGGCTTGTCTGTGTGTAGAAGGCCTATTAATGTGAATGTTCAGGGTAGCCTTAAAGCATTACCACTGATATAAAAATAGAAAAAGAGCACACAAAAAAAAAGATATGATTTGTGTTGCAAAGTGAAAGATAGTATTGGTAAAGCTATTGCTCATTATGGGGTTTCAGTATGGGCTACATTTGAGCCAACAAGTTAAATGTGGAACAACCATAAAACAACAAAGCAGGACTTCTGTTCTGGCTTTGCACTATAGACCTGCACCTTGTGTGTTTTGCTGCAAAGCCATCCCAGTTTAATTGGAAGTAGTGTGGTCTGATGAAGAGACCACAGCTTGCAAACATAGTCAGTAAGCCTTCTCTCTCTCTCTCTCTCTCTCTCCCCAACCCTCCCATCTCTCAGGTTTGTTGGTAGGTACTTTGGATGTAGTGTTGGACTCCAGTGCTCGTGTGGCTCCATACAGAATTCTGCACCAGACTGGGGACAGTCAGATCTTTTGGAGTATCGCTTGTGGTCAGTATCTTTTTTTTTTCTTTTTCTCACTTCCTTTGCAAGAACCAGGGGGTATTGCCTAGTCTCACAATGTGTATTTACCTCTACTCTGGAAATAGTGTGACCATTGACCAGGGCTGGAACAATGACCGCATAACTGCCATACCGCGGTATTAGGAGGTGTACCGCAGTGTTGGGCCATCACTGCCGTTACCGTCTTAACAGCTTTTTTCCCCTTATCTGAGAGCGCTGCCATCCTCACTCACTTTTTTCTCTCAGTTTTGTCCACATTTTTTTTTTTTTTAAGTCTCTCCACACGAGAACAAGAAAAGTATTATAAACACCCAGACCTCTGCACTGAGCATACACATAACACTGAGCAAGCGCATCACGTCATTGTATCCTTCTGATCGACTGACCAATCAAATCAATCGAGAGGACTGACACTGAGGAGAGGTGGTTTGCTAGTGTGGTGTTGAAAACTAATGAGCAACTGCAACTGTCAACAAATAATGGTATGGAGGAAAACATTCAATGTGTGATGACCTCTGTCTACGCCCATGTTTATCAATTATACTGCGTAACAAAACTCACGTAAAATGCTTTTAGGTTTAGGTTAGGCATCTTTGTTGTTTAATACAGATATTTTCTCCTTCTGTTACATGGCTACATTTGAAATTGCCAGCAGCTGCTGAGCATAAGGAGTTTTAGGAATTAAAACCTGTGAGTAACTTATACTGCCTATTTTAACTCCTTAAACTCTTCCAGCTCAACAGTTTCAGCATATTGTAGTGTTCGCCTCTATTAAAGGATGTAACTTACAACTGAAAGTCGTCTTTATTTTTGGCTGTTGTTGGCCACAGCCACGCCTTACAGAACACAATTAACTTTCTCAACTCTTAGGTCATCTTTCCCCACTTAGTGCAGACACTCGAATAAATCACCCCCGCATCACACAGACCAAACACACACACACACACACACACACACACACACACACACACACAAAAGAGGCGGGCCTCTCCCGAAACTCCCACAAACGTTCGGCGCAGGCAACAGTGCACCGTTCTTTAAAACCGTACAACATCTCGTAACTAAACTGTGCACATCTGATACCTTTATACACCCGGGTGAACTTGAACCCTCTACACTGTTAAGGGACGAGTAACGTCAAATGAATGAATAATTGAACACAGGGAGGTTTGGTTGCAGTGTTACCGCAAACCGCAAGGTGGTACTCTTCGAATGCGGCGGTAAGGACATTTCTATACCGCTGCAGCCCTACCATTGAGTGTAAAGGGTACGAGTCTGTGTTTCCAGAGTATTGCATTGATTTTATTGAGCAAAGTAATGTAAGTACCAGCTTACCAGTCCATACCATCCATGCCATTTATCAGTCTGACTGGGGGAGGGGGGTATTGCTACTTTATGTTCGCTGGTTTGGAGAATGCCTGGACCACTGGAATAGACCATTTGGGATGATGGTCGTTTTTTTTTTGTATTGTGGAAGAATGACATAATGACATTTTTGTGTGTGTGTGTTTGTTTGTGTTTGTTTTCGTGTTTGTGTGTTCCAGGCTCTTCGCGTAAGGAGATTACAGAGCACTGGGAGTGGCTGGAAACTAACCTGTTGCAGACGCTCTCCATATTTGACAACGATGAAGACATCACAACTTTCGTCAAGGGCAAGATACAGGTACACACACACACACATGCACACACGCATGTACACATGCTAATACTTTTTCAGATCGGGAAGGATTTAGATCTTAGTTTAGCTATGTACACACAATCTCCAGCGACAGCACAGCTGAAATAAGAAGACGGATTACTAAAAGACTGTGCTTAAGACAATGAAAGACCAGTCAAAAACTGTAAGGGACAGGAAGTATGTACCTAATGTCAAAGCCTCGACCATCTCACTGAATCTTCCATAGCAGGACACACACACTCTGTGCCTGTAACATTTTACATCTGCTGCACAACTTGTAAGATTGCTCTGTATATCTGTTTATATTAAAATTTGTAATATTAATATAAATTACAATGAAAGAATATCATAAAATGAATGTAAAATTAATCATTGAAATAATGTTCATTTTAAGATACTTGTAAAAGGAAAAATTGTGTAATTTGATGAAAAGTAAAATATGAATTAAAATGAAATATGATTGTTTAAATAAACAGTTATATTTGCATTTTTAAAAAGTAATAGAAAAATGCAAAATGAAATCTGCGACTGTTGTCGGGCAGGGCATCATTGCCGAGGAGAACAAGAGCCGGCAAACACAGGAAGATGAAGACCCCGGAAAGTTCCGCGAGGCAGCGCTGAAGATGAGGAAACTGTTTGGAATGCCAGAGGAAGAGAAGCTGGTGAATTATTACTCGTGCTCTTACTGGAAGGGCAGAGTGCCACGACAGGGTTGGCTGTACCTCAGCGTCAATCATCTGTGCTTCTACTCCTTTCTCCTGGGGAAAGAAGGTGAGAGATGAATGGAGGGAAAAGAGTAAGAGGGTTGATATGAAAGGATTTAAATAGAGGTCTATGAAAGACAGAGAGAGAGACTAATAAGACAGTGGGAGATAGACAGGAGGAGAGAAAGCTTCCTTTCCCAGGAAGCTTTATTTTTCTCTGGGCAGCATTCCTAAACTAATTACATTTACTTTCATTGACACTAATGTGCATCCTTATTCAGCTAGTACTGTGGAAAGAATATTCTTTTGTTTATCTCCTGTTCTTTTTTTTTTTTTTTGCTTCCTCTCGGTTCAGTGACGTTGGTGATTCAGTGGACGGACGTGACGCAGTTGGATAAGAACGCCACGCTGGTGTTTCCGGAGAGTATCCGCGTTAGCACGCGGGACACGGAACACTACTTCTCCATGTTTCTCAACATCAATGACACCTTTAAGCTCATGGAGCAGTTGGCTAACATAGCCATGCGTCAGCTTCTGGACAATGAAGGCTTCGCCGCTGACCGCTCACTGCCCAAACCCGGCAAAACCCTGAAAAATGTCTCAGCTCTCAAGAGGTAGCACTTCACATTCAACACGCAAGATCTGTGTGTCTCTAAGCATAATCCAGAGTTCTGGTCTCTGAAAAGTCTGGGAGCATTGTACGACAAACAGTTATTTTTGTGTGTGTCCCTTTTAATTTTTTTTTTTTTTTTGACCTGTTATACTTAGACAGTATTTCGTGCTCTGTTACACTTGGCAGGAAGTCCAGAGAAAACGATAACTGCGGCCTGTCAGTCTTGTCTCTCTCTTTCTCTGAAATACAAACAAAACTGTGAGCCACTACTCAAGCAATATACATTTTCGTTTGTTTGTTTGTTTTTAATTTGCTGTTTAAGCTGTGTTGTCTTGGCTGTTTTGGCAAGGCTGCCCTTGAGAAAAGCGTTTTATTCTGCTGCTGGGTTAAACTAAAGATAGACTACTAGACAAGTGTAATGAAACTTCCTGTGTGCGCGTGTGTATGTGTGTTTCAGGGATCTGGATGCGCGTGCGAAGAATGAACGATATCGTGCGTTGTTCAGACTAACACAGGATGAACGTTTAGACGGACACACAGACTGCACTCTGTGGACACCCTTTGCTAAGATGCATGTAGTCGGACAGATGTTTGTCTCCAACAATTACATCTGCTTTGCCAGTCGAGAAGAGGACCTGTGTCAGCTGATTATACCCCTTAGAGAGGTGAATATCACACACAACCACACAAACACCTCCATCAAGTAATAATAGCATTGAAAAAGGTTTAAAACACACACACACACAGATAGACACACACATCCCTGCTGGCCTCATTATACCACTTAGAGAGGTCAACATATGGTAAATAAGTTACTATTTGTTTGGTTTAAACACACACTTACATTATGTGTTGGAAGAACTAAAGCATACAGCTACTTTAATAGTGTTTAGAGTGCATGTGTAACTCTCGCGCTCTCTCTGTGTGTGTGTGTGTGTGTGTGTGTGTGTGTGTGTGTGTGTAGGTGTCTATCGTAGAGAAAGCTGACAGCAGCAGTGTTCTTCCTAGTCCTCTCTCCATCAGTACGAAGAATAAAATGACTTTCCTGTTTGCTAACCTCAAAGACCGGGACTTCTTAGTTCAGCGCATTTCTGACTTCCTTCAACGCACCCCTGACAACAAAGAGCCGTCCCTGAATGGTCAATCGGTAAGTCAGTCAGTCATTTTTGGGTAGGGTTTGACATTTGATTGGTTCACTAGACTGTCAGCCAAACAGCCATTTTAGGAGTGAATGGTTTGTGGTTTCCTGTGAGAACTGTGTGTATTTAGGGAACATTATCTAGAGCCTGAAACTAAAACATTGAACAAACATGGTTTGAACACATTTTCAGTTACAAAGACATGTCCATGTATTTTTTCTCTGTAAGCACACTGATTTTGACAGTCATTATTCTAGCAGACTGTGTGATTGTGCTTTAGTATGATTGTAAAGCATTAGAGACAAAGACTAGAACTTGAGTCTGATTATTGTTCTGTTTTTCCTTATCATCTCTCTTTCTGTCTCTTGGTAACCTTGGGACTAAGGAGACTCCAAGCCCTGGCACCCCATCTCTGTCCCCCTCTCCCCCTTCACCAATGGCAAAAGAGCCCCCCCAGGGTCAACACTACACCCCCGACCTCCCCACTGCTAAACAGGGCCTACTCCAAATATTCCATAAAGACGCTCCAGAGGACCTAGGGCCCAAAGCGGTGGGTCACACGTCACACGTCACACACACACACACACACACACACACAGAGTGCAATCTCATAGTTAATTCATGTTACTCTCACCTTTCTTAACTGTGGTGCAACTTTATCTCTCTCTCTCTCTCTCTCTCTCTCTCACTGCCCTACCCAGACCAAAGAGAAGATGAAGGAGGAATCGTGGAACATTCACTTTTTTGAGTATGGCCGTGGAGTGTGTATGTACCGTACCTCTAAAACCAGAGAGCTGGTTTTGAATGGTATCCCAGAGAGTCTGAGAGGGGAACTCTGGCTACTCTTCTCAGGTAATTAGACCTCCACAACACCAGGAGGCACTATACTTAACACACATTATATGCACTGTTAAATAGATGCCAAAACTTTTAAGCCTTTTCCTCAGAGCTGAGACATTTCTGTACATGGGTGGTATAAATTCCCAGTGATAGTTAAAGCAGTATTATTACAAATGGTTCTTTAATAAGTTGGTGTATAACACTGACGTGTCAAACCTTGAGTGGTAGAGGGGGGGGTGAATAAGAACATGAGCATTCTATATGTTGAGTGTATGTGTGTGTGTGCGTTTTGAAAATCAACCATTTTGTGTGTGTGTGTGAGTGGGAAAGTTGAACGCTGGTTATTGGTGTGGTTTTACACCCTACTGTTAATGTTAGAGATCAGCCACTGTTGTGTCTGTATATAAGTGTGAACATCAGTGTGTGTGTGTGTGTGTGTGTGCGCGCACATGTTGGAGGGGGTGTGTATGTGTGGGAGGGTGTGGGTGTGTGTGAGAGGGGGTGTGGGTGTGTGTGAGGGTTTGGGTGAGGAAAGTCCCACAACCAAACACACATTCCTTGTAATTCTCATGTTTTCCTGTGTTAGTGTTCTCATTTTGGACACTGTGAGTGTGTGAGCTTTATTTCCTTTCCCCCTTCATCATCTAGAAAAATTAAACAAAGAAGACATTAATGTTAGATAACAGTGGAACCTCACAGGAGTTCCAGAGGAATGGTTGATTCCCTGTAATGGATCTAATAGATTTTAAAGGTTACTTGGAAACTTATAATGTAATGAATCGTTCTTCAGTCAAAACCTTAGAATGACCCTCCTTTTGATGTTATGGTCCTGGAGCTGACCTTTGTTCCTTATTCAGCCTGTGATCACATGACTAATTGGCACAGTAACACAGGAATAGCAGCAGACAGTTGGGGAAAACTCCTCCCTCACACCGATCATGTGAGAGCAGGATGACATGTGTATGTGTTTATTGACTCAGCCATCATGTAACTGCATTGTTTTATTCTTCCACTTATGAAATCAGGTTATGTGGAAAGGTTTGTTGACTAGATCCACTGAATGATATTACCTAATACAGGAGTATGTGACTGTGAGAAGTAAAGAGAGTGTGAATTTGAGCTGTGTTTGATCTTCAACGCTGCGTATATGTTTCAGCTTCCGTGTCGCTTACGCTGCCGTTGTTTCTCCCCCCCTTTTTTTCTGATTTCATTCTCTTTCTTTTCTTCCGTTTCTCTGTCACTCCTCCGATTACCTCTCTTTTTCATTCATATTTTATTCTTTGTGTCACCCCTCTGCTTCTCTCTCTCTCTCTCTCTCTCTCTCTCTCTCTCTCTCTCTCTCTGCAGGGGCTCTGAATGAGATGGCGACTCATCCAGGTTATTATGCGGAGTTGGTGGAGCAGGCAATGGGCAGGTGCACTCTGGCCACAGAAGAGATAGAGAGGGATCTCCATCGCTCCATGCCCGAACATCACGCCTTTCAGAACGAGATGGGCATCGCCGCCCTGCGCAGAGTACTGACAGCTTATGCCTACCGCAACCCCGGCATAGGATACTGCCAGGTACACAAACATACGCATACATACACCTACTCCATCACACGCATAGGATAGCGCCATGGAAACAAACACACACACCTACTCCAACCCACACATAGAACAGTGCCAGGTACACAAGCACACCTATTCCGGTTCTGACATAGGACAATGCTGTGTACACAAACACACACATTACAGCTTAGGCTTTGGTCCTGCTGGGTAGACACAAACAGACACACACACGCACGCACGCACTGCAACGTGGGAACAAGGTACCGTCAAGTACAAACACACAGAATATTTTTGTTTTGTTTTTTAACTGCATTTGGTACTCATACCAAGGCTTTGAACAGTGTATTCCTGGAACTAAACTGTGTCTAAGTCAATCTTCATGTGTACTGGCTCAGTTCATATTCTGTAGAGATATTTCTGACCTCAAAACACAGTTATTTTAATATGGAAAGACTCTCTCTCTCTCTGTCTCTCTGCAGGCCATGAATATCGTGACATCTGTGTTGCTGTTGTACTGTACTGAGGAGGAGGCTTTCTGGCTGCTGGTGGCTCTGTGTGAGAGAATGCTCCCAGACTATTACAATACCAGGGTTGTAGGTCAGTCTGCTATACACGCACACACACCCACATTCACATCACTGTTGTAGACAAGATAACCGTTATCACTGTGGACACACACTCACACTCATCCTGCTTTATGGCAGTTTGATGTGGGTTAACACATCTTCTCTCTCTCTCTTTCTTTCTCTCTCTCTCACACTCTCTCTCTCTCTCTCTCTCTCTCTTTCTCTCTCTCTCTCACTCTCACTCTCTCACACTCCCTCTCTCTTCCAGGTGCTCTGGTGGATCAGGGTGTGTTTGAGGAGTTGACCCGGGAGTGTTTGCCGTTGTTGTATGAGCACATGCAGGAGCTGGGGGTCATAAGCACCATCTCTCTGTCCTGGTTCCTGACTCTCTTCCTCAGTGTCATGCCCTTTGATAGTGCTGTACTGCTGGTGGACTGTTTCTTCTACGAGGGTATTAAGGTCATTTTCCAGGTCTCTCTGGCTGTGCTTCACGCCAACATGGACCAGCTTCTCGCCTGCACCGATGAGGGAGAGGCCATGACCATACTGGGCAGGTATGGCACGAGTCAGTAAGGCCAAGGTCAAAGATTGAATAATGATTAAAGGTTAGAGAAGATAAAGGTTAGAGTTTGGGAGGGCTAAAGGTTACAGAGGCTAGGGGCTGAAGTCTTATAAGGCTAAAGGTTACAGAGGATAAGGTTTGTTAAGGAGGGATCATGAAGGTTTTAACAGTGAAGGATTAAAAGACTGTAATGTCAAATGTTAAAGGGGACAGTGAGTTTAAGAGGTTGTAGAGATCCCAAAAGCCCCAAACACTGGGATATTTCATCCAAATAGAAAACTCAGAGAAAAATTGCCAATAGAAGTCTAGGAAGTCTTTTTGTTTTGTGTGGTAAACAATAAAGAAAAATGAGAAAAATATTCAGATGAGTTACATAAATCTGTTGTAGAAAAATCCAACCAACCACTGAAGTAGTTTAAAATTATGAATAATGACATGCAACATGGTAACTAGGGGTTACGTAAACAGTGAATCTTAGGCCAGTATTACTAGGATAGAACATGTTTTGGATGGCTGGAGAAATTAAAATTCACTTGATAAAACTCTTTCTCTGTGATGTCAGATATCTGGACAATGTCGTTAACAAGCAGACTGTTTCTGCACCCATTCCCCACCTTCATGCTCTGCTGACCAATGGGGATGAGCCACCGCCTGAGATTGATGTGTTTGAGCTCATTAAAGCATCCTATGAGGTAGGCAGACTTGACATGAACAAACTGTGATATTGATATTGCAAATGTTACTCATTGTAACAAAAAGGTGTTAGGTGATGAATAGTAAAACTGTCTAAACACCATTTCATGTTAAAAGTTATTTGTAAACTAAATTGGTGTTTGATGTATGTCTCTCTCTCTCTCTCTCTCTGTGTCTCTCTCTCTCACTCTCTCTCTGTCTCTGTCTCTCTCTCTCTCTCTTCCTCTCTGTCTCTCTCTGAGTAGAAGTTTGGTAGTCTGCGGGCTGATGTCATTGAGCAGATGAGGTTTAAGCAGAGGTTAAAGGTCATCCAATCACTAGAGGACACAGCTAAACGCAGCGTGGTGAGTGTGTATGTGTATGTGTATGCATGTCTGTCTATCTCAGAGAGATTTTTAAAATGTTATATGGATGATTTTAATACTTTTAATACTTTGATGAAATTACAACCTTAAGCATGCTCTTCATTTATTTTCAAGATTTCTGATTGTGTGAGTATATACTTAGATGTGCTTGTACAAGTTGTTGTTCTGTATCTTCCTGACCAACATTGTGTGTGTGTGTGGGTGTGTGTAGGTCAGAGCTATCATGACAGACTCTGCTTTCAGTATTGAGGAACTGGAAGAACTCTACGTTCTTTTCAAGGTGAGAGGTCGCATAAAGGCTTTGAGAGAGAGAGAGAGAGAGAGAGAGAGCGAGCGAGAGAGAGAGAGAGAGAGAGAGAGAGAGAGAGAGAGAGCGAGCGCTGTGTGGAAAGGAACTGTGTGCACCGTCAACACATCAACTTCTTTCTTCTATTCCAAAGCAAAAGCTTGTGACTATATGAGTGTGTGTTTTATCTACATAGTAATATGTCTGTCTCCTGTTGTTAAATTCGCTGCTCACACTGTGAGTGTGCAATCACAGATTCTAACGGCGTAAGGACGCACTCTCTTTCCATCTCCAGGCTAAGCATATAATGGGCTGTTACTGGGGTTCCAGCACCTCGGCTGCAGAGCGTCACGATCCCAGTTTGCCATATTTGGAGCAGTACCGCATCGACCCGGCTCAGTTCTCTGAGCTCTTCTCCTCTCTGGCCCCCTGGAGCTGCGGACTCCACACACACACACTCGCCATCAGGATGTTCCGCCTGCTGGACCAAAACAAGGACGGACTCATCAACTTCAAAGAATTTGTCACAGGCCTGAGTGAGTGAAGCATCATTCCTACAGATGATATAAATACGTTCTAAAGCTCTTCTCCTTTGTCAGGTCTGTGACAACACTAAAACGACGAGTTTTAACTCTCAGATGTAATTAGATTTAGGACTGTTAGGAAATGTGTTAAATCAGCTGATGTAATCGCTTAAGTCTTATGACAGCTCTGTCGCAGATCCTCAAAAGCAGCTATTCGAGCATCCTTCATGCGTTTCGATCACACACGTCGGCTAGTCCAGGTTCTGAAAGCAGAAGTGTGTCTAGAGCTGTTCTGTTTACTGCTGTTAACATGTCATTACATTAACTAACTAGATGTTATCAAATACCTAAGGGGCTAGCTTCTCATTCTAGCGTTGTCGTCTATAATGCTTATAATATGTAAGGATTTAGCTTATTGCCTGCATGTTAACGCCTATGATTCAAACCTGGTAGCATTAGCATTTGTTTGGTACTGTTTCTGTGCCAGGGACCTGTTTTTGACACATGAACAAATTACAAATGATTATTTGGGGGTAATGAACTGATGTTGTGTGAGCAAAGCTGTGAGTGCGTGTTTTGTTCTGTTCAGGTGGGATGTACCATGGTGACATGACAGAAAAACTGAAGCTGCTTTACAAACTACACCTACCCCCAGGTATAAATTCCTACTAACGCACACACTCAACCCCTTAACCCCAGATATTTACTCATACTAACACACACACTCAACCCCCTAACCCCGGATATTTACTCATACTAACACACACGCTCAACCGCCTAACCCCGGATATTTACTCATACTAACACACACACTCATCCCCCTAACCCCAGATAATTACTCATACTCAAAAACATATACAACCCCCTAACCCCATATATTTACTCATACTAACACACACACTCAACCCCTTTAACCCCAGATGTTTACTCATACTAACACACACACACACACACACTCAACCCCTTAACCCCAGATATTTACTCATACTGACACACACACTCAACCCCTAACCCCAGATATTTACTCATGCTAACAAACACACTCAACCCCTTAAGCCTAGATATTTACTCATACTTACACACACTCTCAACACCCTAACCCCAGATATTTACTGATATTAATCCACACACTGAAGCCGCTACACACATACATGTTTTTGCATGTTTATAACGTCTTGATAGCTCATTCAAGATTATACTACAAAGACAGTCAGCAGTTACAGAGGAAATGAGCTTGCTATGGTCAGCACACACTCCGGGGCCTCGCCTGCACATGTGTGCGGATGTGTGTGAGAGTGTATCAGAGAGAGAGAGACAGTGTGAGTGAGAGAGAGATAGTATTTGTGAAAGATTGCAGTCCGTTGGAGGTGTTGCTTGCACTTTCTCTGTATTTGTGTGTGTGTGTGTGTGTGTGTGTGTGTGTGTATTGCTGACTGTTTCCCTGTTTTGCAGCGCTATGTCCTGAGGAGGCAGAATCTGCTCTTGAAGCCACACAGTTCTTCACAGACGATGACACACCACCGGGTATAAGCACAATAAAACACACACACATATAAACATACAAACAATGTCCAAAATGCATTTGCACACATGCTTTCATACCCACACAAATACACACGCCCACAGTATTGAAGTGTCAATACCTCTCTCAAGTCGATGTTTCTATATCTGTAACCTCTGCCCTGCATGTTTCTGTGCATGGGAGATCCCAGCCCTAACTAATCGAAAATGGAATGAACATTTAATCTCTAAATAAACTCATTTTCCTCATGGTCTTGTTCGCTCTGTCTACCCTTGCCCTTCTCGCTTGCATCTGTCTCTCTTCTTCTCTCTCTTGTGGCTCTTTCTTCTCTTTCTCTCGTTGTCTCACCACTCCAGATACTCCCTACCTGTCTCATCTGGACTTCCTGGTGCAGGAAGTGATCTCAGGTTTGTTCCTGTAATGTCACAAAACCGTTTTAATTGTCTTCAGTTGTTTTTCACTGCTGTTATCCAAGTTATTTATCACCTTTAAATTGTGAACACTGTCCATCTAAACTCTGTTTATAAACCCTTTCATTGCACATTCCTCTCATTACCATTTTGGTACATTTCAGTCTTCACTTTCTCCCCCTTTTTTCTCTTTCACTTGGAACACTCTGATTCTCAGTGACTGACTGTCAATGCAGTTTTTCTCTTGTTTTCACCAGTTGGATGTTTGGGCTTGCTGTACCTGTTGGCCTCATTAACCTTTGCCCACCAGGGCTGCTCATTAACTCTTTTATGGCTGTTGCATGTTCTTAGTTGTGGAGATGATTGTTTATAATCTCTCTGCAGGAGAGGAGGTGAAAGAGGGGGGAGATCCAGCGGCAAGTGGAGATTCTGAGGAAAAAAAAGGTATTACAAATGTTTTGTTAGTGACAGTGAAGGTAGAATATAAAATTTTAAGAAGGGGAGTTCAAGCATATGACAATGAGAGGTCTAGTTTTCTCCCACCAATGTCCTCACAAAGTGAATATAGACAAGGAAACATTATGTTGATGAATGGAAGCATAGGGCTTTGCCTCTTGTGTAACTGGTGGGTTACAACTAACGTAAGAAGTCGCTTTTATGAAATGACAAACGTTAAAAAACGGAGAGTTTAATGTCTGATACCTTAAGATGTTAAGGCTATGTGTCCGTGTTTTCCTGATGCTAAATTTGGGACTGTGGTTTTCAGAAGAGAAGGTGAAGGATTATAAGTACTACCTGAGAATGTGGGCCAAAGAGAAAGAACCCAAAAAGGAGACTATCAAAGACCTCCCAAGGATGAATCAGGTATGCTACCTGCTGACACATAACACACAGGATCCTGTTTGTTGAAGGATCAATGATTTTTTTTTTTTTTCATTCAATTTTTCTTTCAGTCACTTTCTTAGATGCTCTAGTATGCTCTGTAATGCTGTAGATTGTGCCAGAATACTCAAGACCACTCTGAAATGTGGATTTCTGTTTTGTTTACAGGAGCAGTTCATTGAGCTGTGTAAGACGCTGTACAACATGTTTAGTGAGGACCCTCAAGAACAAGAACTTTATCATGCCATCGCGACAGTTGCTAGTCTCCTTTTGCGTATCGGAGAGGTAGGCAAGAAGTTCTCCAACAATGGAGCCAAAAAAAGCGAACCCCAGTTACCCCTACCCCCTCCCGATGACCCTCCTCAGGCAGAGAGAGAGGACTCGTCTGGAGAAGCCAGCTCAGGACAGTCCCTGATCTCAAAGGCCTTGGCCGAGGCCCAGCTGGAGACCCCCCCACCGCCCTCAGGAGGCTCTGACGAAGAGGCCAAGGATGACACATCTGTGTCATCTTACTCTGTAGTGAGCTCTGGTTCGTTGCAGTGCGAAGACATTGCAGACGACACGGTTCTGATCGGGTGTGGAAAGGTCGGGGGCGGAGACGAACGTAGGCGTGGCAGTGCTCCAGACGGTGATTGGTCCATCACGTTTGAGCAGATCCTTGCATCTCTGTTGACAGAGCAGCCACTGGTGGACTATTTTGAGAAGAAAGGAGACATCCGCAGCAAAATGGCTGCGTGCAAGGCCCAGAGAGCTGTAGAGAGACAGTTCAGCTCGTCCAGCGATCATGAGCTAGCTCAGCTCTCCACTTGAGAGAACACGCCACACTTACAGTGAGTCATCTGCACAGATACAAGATGGACATGCGCCCACACTCCTGGTCCTACCATCTCAGTCCACAAATGGTCGCCTTTCCCCCCCCTTCATCGACATCAGACCACGTTGCGTGGTCCAATACTGTGATCATTTGTTTCTGGTCTTCTCAAGTTGACCACTAGGTCATGGTCTACTAAAGTGGTCAGCTGGAGTCAACCAGTATGGATTGCTTCACTGGTCAGTCATGGATCTCTCGTGACTCAACTTGGCCGGTGTGGTCTTGGTCCATTTTAGTACGTTAATGGTCTACGAGTAACCCAACCTGATTGGTTAGTCATGTTCCACTGTAGTAATCTACTGGCTTTGTTCTCTTAACCATCGTTAACTGTTAATGTGTTTCACCAGATTTGATCACTGGACCACAGTTAAGTCGTGATGCTTAGCCTGAGTCTGTGTAACTTCACATTTGTGTTCGGTTTTAAGTTCACAAGGCAAGCTACATGTATAACCATATCTATTATGCTGTCTTATCTATTAAGAGAAGAAAACCAACACACTAAATAGGCTACATTAATGCTTTGGATATCAACTTAGTTCACATTATACAGGTGGTCAGGCCTGAATCTATGGAGATGTTCTGTCAGAGCTAATCTGTATTATTGTGAATCTTGCCAGTGTCTGTGATAATCTCATTCAGGACAGTCTTTGGAATCCTGGCAGCGTTAAAAAAAAAAAAGTGTCCTTTGTGTAAATAGCGTTTTGAACCGGAGGTAGAATTTTTGCACCACTCTTGGAGGTGTCCCCTCACTCTTCGTTCCCTAGACTGAAGCTCTTTGCACACACACTGAACTCTTAGCCATGGATAAAAGCCTTTAAAGTATAGTGTATGGTGTAACGTGTAGGAGTTTGTTTATGTTGATATAAACAGCTGTCCCCTCTTAAAGTAGAGCGTCTTACAAAAATGACCCAACTCTCAACTGAAGGCATTAGCATTAGCTTTGTTTGCTTTTGGAGGGTAGTTTACGAAAATGATCTCTGGCCAGTAAGCTGTTTGGTATTGGTACTTTGCAAGAATTGAAGCAACAGTAAATGCATACCAGAAATTCTCCTTTGTAAAGAATGGCAACGGCTTTGAAGCATGTAGAAAATTTGCCCCAGCAGATAGATGGATAAAAATGGAGGGGAAATTAACAACTGCTGCTTGTTTAAAGTTCGCACATCCCACAAATTAGGGATTTTATTTTGCTTTACATGTATGTTCACTGCACTACAGTATGCCCTAGTCTACATTAGATGGCATAAGACCCCATTATTGCTTCGTATTACCTAGGTATTATGATCTGCAAGTACAATCAGCTTAACTAAGTCGAATAAATTTCATTGTAACTATATTGATTTGCTCTGCCTAAATAAATAACCAGTTATAAGCATTACACTAACACCAAATGCAGGCAAATCTTTGGTCAAATGACTGAGAATTTCTCTGTTATTTAACACGGTACAAACGTGAGCACCATCTGTATGTTAAATCTGTCATTTTCTAGAGCTGTGAATGCTAGCATATTTTTAGGAAATGTATTTTATTGTTTTGAAAGTATTTGCAACGAGAGGATATGTCATTTTTTTTCTCAGTAAATGTCATCTCTCGCGTTGCCTCTTTTTGTTTTTTTTGGGTAATTCTGAAAGAAATAATCTCTGTCTCTATTCATTGTTTATGAATAGATTTTAACTGTCACATTTGGTTGAATGGCTTTAACTTGGGCCGACCTCTTCCAACAGAGAGAAGAGCAGTGGTTAAAGAACTGAATGGAATAAAGATCTCTCAATGAAACAGATATCTGAAATAGGCTGCATGCCTCACTTAGAACAAACATATTGTATTAAAATACAAATAAATTCATATACTTGATCCAGAGCTATACAGACAGTTGGTTTTAAGCCCTTGTTTAAACACTTTGTGTACATTGCATTCATGTACACATCTGAAATGTTCCAGAAGTTTCCTCTGTGTGGTACATTTATTAACTCTTTTAAAATACCTAGAATATTATGTAGAGGACATGCTTACCACATGCAAAGAACAGATAAGAATGTTGTCCAGAGGGAAATATCTCATCTGATCTGCAGAGTCTGTCATAATCCACTTCAAATTCAGCTGTCAGGGAGCACTTCAGTGTTTTCCTTTTTAACAGGCAATGCTCCAAAACCGATGGCCTCTGTGTTTCAATAACTTCTGAAACTGTCATACAACTTATCTCCTGCTGAAATGATATTTGTCATGCCATCTTTATTTTTACTTTTCGGCTGTATAAAAATAGACAAAAAAATTGTTCTCTGGAAAGCTGCGTGTTGCTAACGCTAGCCTGTATGAGATTTTCAGGTTGATCTGCCTTGTCTGGTCTGTGTCCGTGGCTGATGCTTGGGCAGTGTTGACTCAGTCATACCTGTGATACACTGAACCGCCGTCTGTCATCGTGTACTCAAGTCTCTGTTGTTCCATCATATATCATTAAAACCAATCATCAGGAAAGACAACTTTCGTCCTTTTTTTTTTTTTTGGTGAACTCTTCACTCATCCATGGTGGGAATCTGTTTCAACACTCTTTGAAACGTCTCTTTTGGGGGAGGGGGGGTGCTAGTACTTCTGTTACAACAGCCGTTGCTAGACATTTGTGGGCAGACCCCCCCCCCATGTGTCCTTAACAGGACCATTACATAATTACAGCTCTACAACACTGTGGAAAGGATTAGGTAGAATTATTCAAAGTGTGACTAGCTGTGTATCAGGTGTATCACCACTTATGTCATCCGTATGGACATTTTATGTAGAAATGTTTTGCATTTTCTACAAGTTGTTTTCTCATGGAAGTACATCCCATGTAAAAAAAAAAAAGAAAAGAAAAGCTAACTGAATTCTGAAGGTTAATATCGTGTAGAACATGTCCTTTCTTAAACATTACATGACCATGTTAAGGTGTTATTTTTGGTCTGTGTCATATTTTGGGTGTTCCTGTGCCGTTGCTGTCCCTTATACTTCCTCTTTAGGGCTCTGCGGACATGTTCCATCCGACTTGTACGTTTTGAGTGTCAAGATGTTCAAAATTATGCTCTTTATTCTGTGAGTAAAACAAAACTGAAATATCAGATGGAAGCAACAATGCAATAACAAAAATATGCCCACGCTTTGCTCTTTTCAGGACGGGTGGAAAAACATTCCGATGGCAGAAGCTTACAATTGACAATTTTACGTTGAGTGGAAGAAGCTTCACAGAGGAAACAAAACCATACAAATATTACAAAAAAATATATATATCTGTAGGGATAAAAATAACAAGGAAATAGTAATTGGAAGTTGTCATTACATTCTAAAAGACAATGGGGCCTGTTATTCAGAGAAGCGTATGCAAAACACTCATTGCCTGCATAATATGTTGGGTTTGTAAGATGGCTGGTGATTTTGCGCTGGATTCTTTCCTTGATTTAGTTCTGAATATTACAGTAGTTAAAGACCTGCATTTATGGTTTCATCAGTGGTGAAATGAATATTGTATGTTTCCATTAATTTGAAGTTGTATTTACATGCACAAGTTAACAGAGTGCGAGTGTGAGAATCTCTACATTGGCAAAACTCTGATGAAGTACAATTGTTTAATGCTGTAGCTCTGAACTATGAAGACGTGCTCGCGAAACTTGCATCTCCCACCTCTTCCTCTGTTATAATATCCTGTGGAAACTTTTAATGCTATGAGAATATATTTACAGTGTGTTATAAGCTAACAGCGTATAGTTCCTGTGAGACATTACTCTTTCATGTCACCATGGCCCTACAGAGCATCAGGCTATGACGTCATTGTGGGGTTTGCAGAGTTCTGTGAGTATTAAGTCAATGGACAAAGCTGTGCTGACCTGTAAGCCAGATTCAGTCAGATAACTACTACACTGCCTTCATATTCCGTCACAATCTGCAGCTCAACCTGTCAATGCCTGAGTCGTTGCCGCTGCTACCAATAGTCTTGATTCTCACAGTTCGTGCTCCTCCTCCTCCTCCTCCACCCCACTCCCTCCCCGCCCCCCCATCAGGTCATATGGAGGGAAAAAATAATGAAAAACCGTACTTCACGTAAAGGGGCCACGCTTTGATATTACAGTTTTGTTTTTGGTTTTGGTTTGAGAAGGAAATGGTCAGAGGCCATTGGCCTCAATGATCTGCTGGAGAATGTTGTCTACGTCTGAGGTGTCATAGCTGATACCCTGCAGGTCCAGATGGGGCAGAATGGAAGACAACAGGGCCACAACATTCCTTCTCATCAAACGCAAGCGATCCAATGTCATACTGCAGAGACAAAGAGAGGGATAGGTAGATGGATGGATGGACGGATGAATAGACAGAGATAACTACAGCTGCGAAATTGAAATTTGAATGGAGTGGGCGTTTGAAAGAGAGAGAAAGAGAGAGAGAGAGAAAGAGAGAAAGAGAGACGGATGTATGAACAGATGATAGAGGGAGGAGACTAAAAAGATTTTGGAAAAGGATGGGGACTCTGCCAGTGAGAGAAACGGGCAAGAGATACAGAATTTTGTGAAAATAGAGCTTTGTATTGAGAAATGAGAGCACAGTGGGATGTGTGTGTGTGTGTGTGTTAACAAACCTGTCATAGGTATTAAACATAGTATTGGTGCTTTGGTCTCTTTTTTCTCGTGCTTCTCTCCTCTCTAGTAGTCTCACTCTGTTCTGGAGCTGCTCTTTCTCCTTCTTCAGAGCGCTGAGCTCTGCTACCAAAGGCTGCATCTGCTGGCAATGTAACTTTGAAGATTTCTTATTCCAAAAAAGCTCATCTGTAGGGCTCAATGTCTCCCCCTGTTGGACTGGAGGACCACCATTTCTCAGTAGCGATGTCCAGTCAAACGGCTGTCCTGCCATCTGTGGAGAGAATGAAGCTCTTTGAAAAATATTATTTAAAAAAAAAAATTATTAAAAAAATTTCCCGTGTTTAATCATTTCTGAATAAAATATGATGTCTTTGGGACATGAGTGATGTTCTGAATGTAAAAGAGGTTTTAATCTCTTCATTTCTACGTATTGACTTTTTCAGAGTAAGAGGACAGAGTACTTTAAAGTCTATTTCTTATTTCAGTAAATAGTTAACGTGTTCTTTTTTGGGGGTGGGTGGTTCCATTTGCACTAGTCGGGAGTCTTGTTCCCTTTGTTTGAACAGTGATATGCAGAAAATACACTGTGCCTGAAAACCTGCTACACTACATAACTGACCTCCAGAGCAACTTTGGAAAAATACAGGTATACTGTCTGATTTGACTGCCACATCTAGACTGTCAGTCACATTGCACAGTAGAAGAAACAGACAATCAAGTCTGTTCCAAGCTAGTTCAGGCTCAGGGGTTTTAATAAACTGTTTATATTTATATTAGCTAAGAATATCTTAAACTGAGATGAGTTGTCTAGGTTTAAGAAACACAGCCTTTCTATGAGCGTTTGATAGGCTGCATCATTTTTACCTGTGCCGTCTGTGGAACGACTGTTGAGTTCTCATTCATTCTGGTTAGACAGACTGTTGGGTTCAGTCTCTCTGCGTTTGGTTTGCACACGCCCATTTCATTGCTCTGTAAAACCACACTTGGCATTAATGGCATATCTGGTGGTAACTTGTCTCTTCCCGGCCCTGCCGCCGTACCAGAACCTGGTTCTTTTGCGGCTGGGCTCATGCCAAGAATGTGCCGTAGGCGTTTGGCTTCTCGTTCTAGCTGAGCCAGTTTCTGGGTTAGCGCTGGTCGGTCAGAACTTTCTGGCACCAGCGACCCGGCTCTTTGTCTGACCGACCGACTAAGGGGCGGGACCACTACCGTCTGGGCCAAAGGGTGAGACCAGGCAGGGGCGGAGCCTGGAGATAAAGGCTGTGTCCACATTGGTGTGGGGCTAGGGGAGAAGGGATGGGGGAAAGTTGTTAGTACGGGGCTGGAGTTGGGTGGAGGGAGAGAGTCAGTTATGCTGGCGGGGCATTCGGCCTGCTTTTTGGGTACTGTCTGAGAAGTACCATCCTCAAGAGGTGCAGCTTCCACGAACGTACTCTCTTTCTCTGTTTTTTCATCGTGGGCCGCCAGGACGGCCACTGGTTTTTTGTCATTCGTTTGTGACTTTTCTTGGCACTGTTCCGTCTCTTTTTGTCTCTCCGGTTTGTCTTCTTCAGCCCCCTCGGTCTCATTTTCTCCTTCTGCTTGCTTTTCATGGGCTTGATTCATTTCTGTCTCTGATTTCTCTTCCTCTTTTTCATCCGTTACTTTTTCTATATGCTCCTCCTGGGACTGCTCTGTTTCTTTTTCTCCTTCCACACGGTCTTTCACAGGCTGATCAATCTCTTTCTCTTCCTCTGTTTGTTCTCCCAGACTTTGATCTGCCTTTTTCTCTCTCTCCACGGCAGTCTCTGTGGATTCTGTGTTTCGTAATGACTTCCTAACTGTTTCACTCACTGGCCATGTTGCTTTGCGTTTGTTGCTGTTGAAGAGAAAGAAACACAAACTGTGATAACGTAATCTATGAGACTACTGTTAAACTGAATAGATTATACTGTATTCTAACGATGAGCCTTTGCCTCCTTTATCAGCTAATAACCTGTGCGGCTGTGCCGTCCTTTTGTTGTTTGCTTCTGTCTGTTCTGTCTCTCTGTCCTCTTGGCCCATCTTTACGTTGTCCGTGTCAGAGACAGTGTTATTCTCCTGTAACATACAAACAAACAAACAAACAAACAGACTTGGTTATTAGGCAAATTATAGTACTTGTTGCAAAACAATAGTGTTATAAAAGGACGTACAACAGGGTAAGTGGGGTGAGAGAAAAGGAGATTTAAATTCATAATTTAAAAGAAAAAAAGTTTTTCAGTTGTACACATGCCAATGAGTCTACTGAAAGCTGGATGGTAAATGTTTTGAGATACAAGCCAACCATATACAGACATGGAAAAAAGCAAACAGGAATGTTTGTCGACCACACACACACACACACACACAAACTCAGGCAATGTCAAGCTAAAGCCACAAACATGCAAACTATATACCAGCCAAATTCACTGAAAGGCCAGAGTCAAAACAATACACCTGTTATTATGTTTCAGGCATGCAAAACCAAAGAACAGAAGTGTTACATATCACATATACACAAACACACAGGTTTATAGATATTTATTCTTTTGCTCACTCAAATTCACTCTCACTCACTCACAGACAAAACTGATCTTTCACATGCTCAGAACATAAAGCACGCCCACACGCACACACATCTGCATCAAGTTATAAGGCACTTTCACCTAGACAGAGTATATATTCAAAGACCAGTCCATTCACTTGTGCAGTATGCATACACACACACACACACACACACACACACACGAATCCCCGCACCGCCCTCCTATCAGTAGATTAAAAAACATACTCACAAGAAGACATTACTTTGAGTAAAGAAAACAAACACCCCAAAAGACAGAAAAGAGGGAATTTGATCATTTGAGTGGTATAGAGCGAGTGTTTGTGTATGTCTCAGAACAGTTTTATTTTTTGAGATTGGTTTGGATTATAGAAGTACTGTTGGTGCGACATACCCTCACCTCTGACGATTTCTGTCTTTTCTTAATCTGGCCTTGGTCCCTGAAACAAGAAAGAGGGCGAGTTAGTTGAAGTCTTTTAAACCTCCCCTAACAGACACGCACACACACATACATACACTCACAAATTCACACAGTTAAGTGCTCAGGATGTGGTAAAACACCAGCATCGTTACTTGCATGCATAAAGTTCACACACACGTACTATGTGTGACACACACAAAGGTGACACCATTCTTTATTTACACACACACATACACAGTTACACGTTCACATCAAATGAGAAGGCGGAAGGGGCACCAAGTGTTAGAATCTTTTTTTTCTTTTTTACTGTTTTTTGTGCGTTTTCTCATAGCTGGGTGTGAGGTCTTCTGGATTATCTTCTGTCTCTTCAGGCACCAGGCAGCTCCTGAAAAACAAACACACATATTATCACAACAATCTCACGCCCTGTTCATCACTATGACGACACAATCCATATCCGGGCCTATTCCTTTACTGTAACGTGTATTCCACTTTAAAACAAATCCATACAGTCACAATCACACTAAAGTCTCTCTCATACAATGTCATATAAGTTCACTGGAAAACAGGCCGGGTTTATGGCAGATGAACTTTTCTGCCAGGTGAAGTTGGGCACAGATAACGTTTATGACAAGGTGAGGCTAACCTGAGGCGTGCTATGGGGTGCTGGCTGCAGGTAAATCTGTCAGGCACACTCCCAGAAAACAGACTGGTGGGAATACCTCTCCATTTCAAACATTCCTCGCACTGAATCCATGTAACATCCCTGAGAGAGAAAGAGAAAGAGAAAGAGAGAGAGAGAGAAAGTTTGTGTGTGTGTGTTTGTAAAGCTTGACTATACAGCACTGTACAGTTATCTATAGGCTGTTTCTCAGGGTGTCTGGTGTTGTAGTTTTGGTTTCCTGAGCAGGTGATGAAGCAGACACAGAAACACTTTTTGAACTGAGACTTCCACATTCATAGTCTCATGAAAGTGTCAACAGCTCTCCTGTATCTGTAAATCATCTTTGTGTGTGTGTGTGTTTCAGTACCCACAGAAAATTCTGTGGTCTAACAGAAAAGCTGGCTGGTATTTCAACAGCCAAGCCTCGGTCTAGCGTGTGTTAGCGTGTCTCCGTTTCTCCCCCACAAAGCCACTGTACATAGCAGTCTACCGGACTGATTGTACTGATAAAGACTAAACACAGAACACACATACACACATGCTCACACTTTCAGACTCAGATTCACCACTGGTGCTCAATTTTTCGAATATCAAGATAGCAAGTACACTATTTATAACTTCTGAGAGTGTTTATAAAAATCTACACTGGTGAGTGTGGAACAATACAAAAACTCAAGAGTTAATTGAACTCTCTGCATTCATTTTAACCCTGAAAATGTAATCTGCAGGACAGAACTATTTGTGGGGGGAAAAAAAACCTGACAAACAAGAAACTCACACTTCTTCTGCATCGTCTGAACCATCCTCTTCTTTCTTCTTTTCTAGGGCCATGATCTCTCTCTCTTTTGCTTTCTTCTCCTTCTTTTCTCTCCAGTAATCATTGAGTTTGAGGCCAAGAGCCGCCAGGGTGAGTCTAGCCCATACGAGAGAGCGAGAGTTTATCACACAGACCCACACAGCATAACACAAAATCAGCACCAAGTCGCCCCAACAAGACTGTCTTGGGCGCTGACAGTGGCAATGTTACATTCATAAGGAGGAGCAGGACCAAAATTATACAAACATATGTACCTGAACGTACACAGGTGTTCTGAGTCAATCCACGGGTATGGTTCATTTCATTCATGCAGTTGGAATGTCAAATATCTTTCCTGTGTCAGTTAATGTATTTTGACAAGTGTATGGAGAATTCTTACCTGTATTCTTTGGTGTACTCAAAGTCTTGTTTGTTGTGAGCTGGCTTCAGAAAGTTGCATTCAATGACCCCTATGACTCCGACCCCTGATCTTTGACCCGATGACTATAACAGAGGCACAGCGGTAAATATGGATATGAATGACCATATGTTTGTATTTAATGAGCACTGTCCGCTGAAACTTATCAACTGATATAATTTTATAATAACTATAATTTATAATAATAACTAATATAATAACAATTATAATAATTATAATTTATAATAATAACTGATATAATAACTACCTTTATACCTATTATAATACACCTGAATAAGTAGTATAACTATTTCCTTCATGACTCTTAGCGTCTTTATTGTGCTGATATTGCTGTGGTAGTACTTCTACTATTACTAATAAAAAAATTGTAAATGATATTAGTGACTGGCATGTTTTTAGGAATAATGATGTTTTTTGTCTTTATGTCTAAGGAGACTGGTGTGTGTGTGGTTCTGCTGTGTTTGTGGATACTGTACCTTGATTTGGCAGCCTACTTTCTCATAGGCTTTTATAAGTCTGTTTTTGTGATACATCATGATGCCAAAGTGATCTTTGTTCTTACGGTTGAAGCCGAAAGTGATCTTCACCCGCTCATTCTGATGGGAAATTAAGGAAACTTCCAGGCCTGGCTGACAGGTACTTTATGAAGCAGTGTTTCTCAGCTTTGTTAGTCTAGTGTCACATATATGGAAAACTTATGTTTGTTAAGTAATGCCTTTTATCATAATGTACCTGAGCATGTATAAGATTTACAGCCATGGTTTATTCATGTTGTAAAACGACGAATATTTTAACATCTTTTAAAAAAATGAATGAACTAAGAAATAGTTTCCCAACTATTGAAGAAAAGCTGATTACACTGACATAAAAGAACCAGTAAACCACACAGGCGTAGCCTGAGGGTGCCGTCACATCAGCAGCAGGCTCTTTTTTGATGAGAGGATACGATGAAATGAGGTTTGTAAACATCATTCTCAATCATGGACAAACTCTTTGCCACCAGTTTGGTCTGAACTTTCTTCTGCCGCAGGATAATCTGAATCCTGGGCTTCAGGTATAGAATACTCAGATATGCCTGACAAAGAAAGAGAGAGAGAGAGAGAGAGAGAGAGATTGAGATTCTGCTTTTTCTCATGTTCTCATAAAAAGATCTGCTAAATCATACAGTAAATGTATATATGTAAATGAACATATGTATACATCATATTGTTTGCATGTACTTGTACCACACGCACACACACACACACACACACAGCCAAAACACACACCACATCTCTCATTCTCTGTCGTAAAACTCACTCTCAGGGAGTAGTCCATCTCTGGGATGGTGTGATCTGTCCGTCGGGGTCCTGTATAATTCCGTCTCTCTTTTCCCCCCATCTCCTCTGAGCGGATCTCCGGCAGACGAATATCCCCCTGGTCCGTCTCAAAGTCAAACTCCGGCTTTCCATCTTTATTCCTGGTAAAAGCGCAGTCGGAGGACGCAGGAGCACACAGGAACAAATAATACAATGATTCCGATCACCAATAAATCCCCTTAAACTCAGACTCCTGGTTGATTTCTGTGAATGGACTCTATCAGAAAGCAAATTTCTGCAAGGATTAAGAAAATTATAGTACTCATCTACTGTGACTTTCAAATGAACAAATAAAAGTAATATTCAAAACCATGCAAAACGTGAGCGCTTTTCTCTCGAGAGAGATCTGTGTCCTTCGGCATTCAAAGTTATGCAAATGATCCACGCCATCCTAAAGACTGAACTCAAATGCAATGACCTTCAGAGATCTCTGAAGGATGGCTGTACTTTCTGCTCAAGACCATGATACTTTTTCTTCTTGGTAGGGACTTGCTGTTTGCTGATACGCAAATCAAACTGGAAGAGGAGGATATCATAGGAACTGAGCAATGCATCACAATGACCAAACTGAACTAGATATGTCACTGTTGACATGAAAGTCATATGACAGTTTCTTCATATTGTGGAGAAAGTAAAAATGCATTTGAAAATGATACAGATCCTAGATTAACAAAGCGGAGCATGTATATCCACAGGACATTTCACTCTGTTTTGGAGGTTGGCATTAAAAGCAAATGAAATTAAATGATGCGCACTGGAGTTCCGAAATACTCTGAAAGGGGAAGTTCTGAATTTAAAAAGATGTTCTCAAGCCTCCCCAGGTGTAGAACATTCACCTGCGAATGTTCCAGATGAGGATCTTGGTGCCCTTCTTGCCGGGGATGGAGTCCAGCTGCTCCTGGAGTTCCTCTTCAGTGCTAAGGAGAGAGTGTGTAAGGATGGCTTTCAGACTGGCCTCTGAATCTTCTGTCACCACCAGAGTCTGTGAGATATGAGTCAAAGACAAACCCAAACAGCCCAGAGCCTGCAGTCTTTCATTCACTAGGTAGCATTTTTTTGGATGCTCTTTAGCCCAATGAAAACAGGAGTATTCTGCTCACTTCATTAATGTGTTTTTTCCGACACAAATTTTCAAACTTGGCCTGAATGTCTTTACTCGTTGGGTGCAAATTTACCCTTTAAGATCAGTTCTCTCTTACAGGTTTTTAAGATAAGTCATCTCTTACAGGTCTTTGGATAGGGTGGTGGATTGTTATTCTTAGGTCATATTTCCAAATTGAAATCCAAACTTTGATATCCGCTTCCAAATAAATACAACACCTATTTAACTGTAATTGAACCCAATGTTACTCTAAAAAAAAAAAACATTACATCGTAGTATTATGAATAACATCATCATTATTGGTACGTTAGGACATGGTTTTAATCAAGTTTATGAGGCAGGATATTGGTTTGCTGGTTAAATGGTGCAATCGGCACTATGACAGCCTGTGCCCGTATGGCCTGGAGAAAGGTCTGAGAGAGCATGCCAACACTTTGGCACCCGCCGTTCTTGGTGAAGATCAGAGCGTCCCGTCCTAGGCGCATGGAGCCTGACTTAAATCCGTTTCCATACACGCCAATGGGCTGGTGACCGCTCTTCCCAGAGCCTTTCTCTGTGAAGCCAAAACTGAGGGGAACAAAGATAGACAGGGCAAATTAATGGACAAACGTTACCGCATACCTCTGTATATGTACCCACAATTGTTCCCCACAGGCATTTTACATTAACAAAGACATACGCAATGTAACTATTTACACATACATTGTGATCACACAGTACAACACAAGCTAATATTAACATATGTACACATTTACAGATAGCAGTGATGCCTCACACAATAAAAAAAATCCAATGTTTCTGTAGTCTAACATCGTTGGAGAAAAGTAGCATGTGACACAGAGATGTGTAAAAAGAAGCAGGTCGTTTTCACACAAGGCTTTTAATAATCCTGAGAGGAGATGCGGAAGAAGGAAGAGACAAGACTGAACAAGTGTTAGCCACAGCAGTGAATACACTGTCTGCTTTTTATATATACAAATAAAAATATGATGTCAATAACCAGTGTCCCTCTAACCAGCTTACACCAATGAAACTGCAATATATATATATATATATATATATATATATATATACACACATTCTGTGGTCAAGGTTATAGATAAATGCATGCACTGAGACGTTACACAAACTGAGTATGAGAGCTGTGAATCTGTGAGGAAGAGACAATGAACACATTCATAGTGTTAGTGTTTGTATGTTGCCTATTTATGCTTGTGTGTGTGTGTGTGAGAAAGAGGGTAAAGTTACACCTCCCCCTCACTCATTTTCCTCTTTGCTGTTGTGGTTAGCAACATGTAGAGCAAAGCAAGCCTCCAAATGGACATGTGAAACTCAGCCACACTCCTACATGTCTACAATAATGAAAGGGGAACTCCATCTAAAAACAATTCAGCACTTTTCTTATGATTTCAACTCTTTTTTTGGGAGACAGCTATCCCTCTGACATCACTTGAAAAATCAAAAGAACACTTAAAATCAATGGAAAATGAATGTAAAAACAAGAAGAAGAAGAAGAAGAAGAAGAAGAAGAAGAAATAAACACTGAGTAATACACCATAATTTGCTTGATTGTGATATTGCTATTTGCTAGATTATACTTTGTTTATCATAGGTCATACATACTTTGAACCAATATAAAATATGAAAAGTACGTATTCTGGTTCACTCTACTGTTCAATGAAACAGTTTATTGCAGTTTTTTCACTTGCAACAACTGGATGCTTCAATTAACTAGTATGAAAATTGGAAACACACTACAAAGAGCTGTTTGAATAGGTTGTCCAATACCAATGAAAAATACCAATGAATAAAACCTTGTACTGTGTAATGTGTTTAACATGGACTTCAGAGAACACATGTTGATATGTTTGTTAATTTAGATTTAGACACTTAAATCCTGCTCTTTCTCAGTGGGATGTTCAGTGGTCACTGGTCCCAGACCCATGGAACGACCTTGAGATTCAATGCTGAAGGGCACATTGGCAGAGAGCCATAGTGTTCAACAACTGAGTCCAGTACCCTAAATTATTGGGTTATTTCACCCTTTGCACCCTATGTCACAAACATGCCTGGTTATATGCCTTCATTAAAAAGGACATTGTAAAGGTAAACCATATAAAACTACAGAAATGTTGTAAGCCGTATCGAAACATGGATATCTAGAACTTTTGAATATCTGGAGAAGCATGCAGGTGGATGGTTGGATAATGGTTGTGTATTGTAGTAGTAATTTGTGGATTAGGGTAATTTAACTACCTAGTTAGTTTCTTTGTCTGAATGTGTATGTTTGTGTATTCAAATTGTGAACTACTATTTATGTTTATCAACATTAGTGTATTGGAGTAGTTCAGTTATGTGTAGGAATCTGACCTGAGCATTTTATGCAGTTTGCTGGGGGTCATTCCACTGCCATTATCAGTGAAACACAGGCATTGTTCACCTTTTACACCCACAACATCTATCCAAATCTGCTTTGCCGTGACCCCTGGGTCTGATGCATTATCTGTATGAGAGAGAGAGAAAGAGAGAGAGAGAGAGAGAGAGAGAGAGAGAGATGATTATGATGTGTGATGAGTGAGAAGCAATGTGAGATATGTGGTATAATACTGATGTGTTATATCAGTATATTATGTATGACTATTACATTATAACACTGAAACATAAAATTTCAGTATCACTCATAAAACATATATTTTAACGTTGTTAATGTTGTTTAATCTGTTAGGGATCTCCTGAGACACTAAAGCTGTACATCAGTGCGCTCAAAATGTGCACGATGGTTTTTTGTTTGCGGAAGAAACTGTACTAAATAAGTTTGCGGCCACACCCCGCATGTAAACCAATGATGTACTACAGAGTGTAACTATTTTATCTGTGATTGGAGAAACAGACAAATTCCGCGAATACACCTTACAGCGTGATAGCAACTGGACTCCGCATAACAAAGGGAACAGGCTAGCTAACGTTTCCGATAATGCACGAAGTCAAATTGACAAATAATCGCAGCTAATTGACTGTAAAATAATCATATTGTTTGCGGAAACAAGATTTATTTATTTTAAGTTACATCCCAAAACTGTAAAACAGACAAACTCATCTACGATCTTACATATCTCTCTCTCTCTCTCTCGCACACACACACGTGTGAATTTGAGCATTAAAGCAGGCTGTTCCTGTTAGACGTGAAAGTGTGTATTTACCATGAAGTCATTACAAAGTAATTGATATGTTAGACTAATTAAAAGCAATGCTGTAGTATTTTTATTCCTCGGCGCTTTTTCTAAAGTCTTTCCGCGCCGTCCCAAGTCCAGCGAACATTCCGGTGCAAAAATGACAGGTGGACAAAGTCTTTCACAATCATACGCACACGCAGTAGTTTTAACGTATTTGACGGAAGTCTGTGAGCTGCTCAGAACCCCCCTCCAACAGTCATTTTAACGACCACAGCTTATAATTATGTTGGAGGAAGAGATACTTAAAACGTCTTCAAACTTACCTATTAATTCTGCAACTGCGCTGAACGGCCAGGTATGACTAGTTGAATTGCTGTTTAGATAAGAAGGACTCATCTAAATAAAACAAAGCCAGACGATTTGTTAGCTGAACGTTATGATACCCTTCTAAAAAATGCATGGTAAGTTTTTATGTTATACGTTACATAAGAAAATGTCCTTTAAATGCACAATACATACAGAACTTAAGCGAATCCCGTGCTCGCTGAGCCTCGCCATGTTTCCAGGCAAAACTTAACACACGTCACATCAAACGAGAGATTTTAATGTGCACAGGCGCCTAGCTGTGCTGTTGTGCGCTCATCACATAGTGAAGTGAGGAAACCGTCTTCCTTCTACCGTCTTCCTTCCTCTTTTACTCTCACTAGTACCCGTATGTTTTGCTGTTTGTATCTGTGGCAAAGGCCCAGTAAAAATCCCCTAGGTGATCTGTTTGTTTTTCTTTCCTTTTTTTTTTCTTTCTTTCTTGGGAAACGTTTGGCGCGGTTTTCTAAAACTCCACCGTCCGGATGCCATTTCAAGCACTTGTTCTGCCCCACCCCTTTCTGTGTTATGTGTGAGCCTATAAAAATGGCATAACTATAATTACAGTTATAGATATATTATTGGGGGGGGGGGGGGGGGCTAACTCTACTATAAGCACTATAACCAATTACACGTCTGTATTATGAAGCAATCAAATAAAAGTAAAAGTCGTAAATAAAAGTCGCAAAAGCCATTTTCCAAAGTTTGAAGGGTATATGTTATTTTTATTAAAGTAGCACATCACAGTATGTTGGTCCAAAAAGATTCAGAATGTAACCAAACACTGGCCCATTCAGAGAAATCATTCCTCACTTTCCAAACAGGACAATGTGCCTTTGGCTTGAATACTTTGATGAATACTTTCACACATCACATTGCATCTCTCTCTCTCTCTCTCTCTCTCTCTCTCACTCTCTCTCTCTCTCAGTCTCGCGTGGCATAGAACAGTCCCCAGCGTTGGTCTCCAGTCTCACATCGTTGCAGTTTCTCTCTCCAGCCATTTACGATGGCATCATAGTCCTCCTGTGAGAATTCCTGTCAACATGAACATAATAAAATTCACACATCTATAACACCATGAAGCACACGTGTAAACCTTACGATACTGTTAATCTGTTCTTTAAGGTTTTCGGCTAAAAATATCTCTCTTGAAAGGTCAATCCACTGCTGTGAAAAAGAAAATCATGTTCAAAGAATGAGAGATGAGTTATTTGTATCCTGCTACGCCAGGGGCTGGTTTGTCCTATAAAATGACTATATTCCCTGACATAAGACTGTTTCCTGGTCATGCCTCTACCCCACCTCCATTTCAAGCTTTTTTTTTCTCCCTATAATCCATGATGTAATGGCTGCTGTGGCTCTTTAAGTCATTCTGTGTTTAACATGAGTAAATATTTATTTTTTAACTGTGTCTATGGGTCTTTGTCTTTAACTTTATCCTGGGCCAGCGGTGTAAACCATAAAGTTAATTAGTATTTGAATAACTCATCTATTCCACATGGGTCAGAACAACTAACTTTAGTGTCACAGAAATGGGGAAGATTAAATAAAAACGATGAGTTTTAACAAGAACATGAGTTTCACCTGGACAAGGAGTTTTTGAGTTTCCCATGAGAACTGACACCTGCTGTGGGTGGATTACCATTTACTTTAGATCCTTTGTGAAAAGATCTACTCATTATCAGGTTTGTCCATGGCTCACTGTTTTAAGATTTTTATTTATTCTTTTTTTTCCAGAGGACACTTATCTGTTTATATTTAATGTACAGCAACAGGTAAAAGTCAGATGTAAAATATGAATGCTCTTTAAAAAATGGGTGAACAGTACATTGTAGAAATAAACAACGTCCATTTCTGAATGCAAATCCGTCGAGCAGTGTATTTCTATTGCACACTGATGGAGCACAGACAGAGCTGAGAAATCCAGGGATCATGAAGAGCAGAGTTTAGGCAGTACTGAGAGTCAACACCATTCAGCAAATCCATATGTGTGAACGTTTATCTCATCAGCTGGACCTCATTTATGGATCATACCATCGCTAAATAAACTCAAGGAACCTAAATTCAAAATAACAGAAAGATTCTCTGCTGCTCCTTATTTTCTGATGACAATGAAAAGGAGTTAACATGGTGAAACTAGATAGCAAGATCTTCGTGTGGAGGCCATATACTTTGGATAAAGGACTCAAAAAGAACAGAAGGTCATAGTGTAGCTTCTAATGAATAGCATTTAGTAAAGACTTAGTGCTATTGTTACTGCTATTGCTATCGCTCTATTACTGACATCACAAAACATGTAATAAAAAAGTTTGCAATGTTGTTTATTGAATGGTTAATATGACTTAATATAAAAAAGGTTAACAATACAACATGAGACTGAATAAAATATAAATGTAGAAATATATATTATTCCTAAATAAGAAGTCCATGATTCATATCTGAGCTGTAGAAACATGAATATTTTAACTGGTCTGTTAAAACGCTGCCCGGCTCATTTTCAGTTGTCCCACCAATTGTTATATTATTCATCTCAAATGAACCTGACGATTATCTTTTGAGTAATCTTGAGATATTCACAACACCCCCCCCCCATTTCACAACACCCCCCCCCCCCCCCCCCCAATTTGTTTATTTTGAACAAATAAAGTCTGTAACATCTGAAAATCAGTGTAAGCCGTGTTTAAAAGAATGCAGGAATATTTGGTGAAAATCAGTAAAAAAGCAATGCAATCATATAGCCTTAAATGCACACTGAACATTTACTGTTATTATTGTGTCATTATAGTGGACTGATATTAAGTTGTGTATTGTCATAAATTTGGAGGACTGAACATACAGGATGTTAATGAATGTATTAAGTGTATTATGGAGTGTGTGCGTGTGTAGAATCTCTCACCTGTATAAATTCATCTTTAATGGCCTCTGCTCTCTCCAGCTCTGTCTTAATGACGTGAATAAACTGAGCAGTCCTGTCCTCAGCACGCACATTAGTGAACCCAGCCTCCTCCAAGAACTAAAACACACGCAAACACACACACACACACACACACACACACACAAGCATGTCAGTATGTCAGTACCTGACACACAGCATATGTAAACACTACCATTCATCTGGCTTATTCAGCCCCTCCATAATTCACATTACTGTTAATTACTAGAACAAATACAGTAGTTTTGGCTAAATCATGACCACGTGTCTCACAACATAGATCAAAGTTATTTCAGCAAAGTAGTTTTCTCATTTTTTTCCAGTATGGAATCATCAATACCACCCAACCTTCAAACATCAGCCACAGCAGCTGCTCGTCAAAAGGAGCCTTTATACACGGACAATTCAAACAAGATTCTTTTGGTGGCCATTCTCGAGTGCGAGTGTGTTGGCCGAAGGTGAGTGCAGAGGCGGTCTGCACTGACGTGTGCTCACCTGTCCGTATCTCTGAGGGGTGTAGAGGATGTAGCCTCTTTGATTGACATATGCCTGGAACTGAGGGCTCCAGGGCTTCTCACCACAGCAATAATCACTGATCAACACCCTCCCACCTGGTTTCAACCACGACTAAAAAAGAGCAGTGATACCAAACAGGAGAAAGAGAGAGAGAGAGAGAGGGAAGACAAAAAGAAAAAGAGTTCATAGAAACTATATTTGTACATTTTATAACTCTTATAGGTTCATTTGAGTAAAATGCAGAGATATGAAATTAGGAACGTCTTCAAAGGAAGCCGCGTGAAAAAATCATTAAAAATCCACTCAAATTTAAAGGTGTTGACTGTGCATCTGAGATCATATCAGACCTATGTTGTATTCCACTCACATTTATATTTAACAAAATGAGTAAAATGCGTTTATATGATCTACACTCTACACTGTGAATTATTAAGAAACTAGGTTAATTTAACCCTAGAAGTTAACTTAGCTTCAATTTAACCCTACATTTGATTTAACCCTCCAGAAAAAGCAGACTTAAAATTATGACCAAATTTATGTCCCCTTGGTTACAGTTTGCTGACCAGTGTCCCTTGAGCACTAGATCATTTGGTTAAAAAGCCATTTTACTGCTTGCCCAAAGTAGTATGCGCATGTACAACTACATGCTTACATGTTGTTTCTAGCATATGTCTCATACTTTCAAAATGCAGTATGAATGCTACTCATTATGTGAACCATTATATTACATTGCTATAAAGGCATTGGTAGATTTTATACTGTTCAGACTTTATGATTTTCAGTGCATTTAATCCCAGCCATTGCTCACTTAGAGTAATTATGATCAGACATTTTCGTTTGCTTTTTTAATTTAAGCTTTCTTTATCTATTGTGATCCTCTGTCTGTTTATGGCCAGCAGGTAGCACTGTTACACTGTTATTCAGAGCTGTTGAACAAAGTTAATGACTAATTTCAAACCAGTTATATTTATACACCACTGCTTAATGTTTCAATATGCTCTGAGAAACCATTCTATGGACAAAAGATTTCTCAGACTTGTAACGTATACAAACCCGTATTGATTTGAGCCATACTTTGCAATGTTCTCATTGTCCTCTGGTTACATTTATTCACGGTGATTCTCTACTATGGCACTTACAGCATGTTAAGAGAGGTCTGAGTGTTGTGCGGTAATTATGATGTCAAACTTGAATACTGTTTAGTAGTTGTGCAGTCTAACTCACTCAGTTATTAGTTCTGCATAGTGCAGTGCACACACTTACATGGAAGCGTTTGAAAAGTGCCAGTTTGTCGCTAATGTGCAGGATGGTGTCTCTGCTGTAAACCACATCAAAATTAGCTTCTGGAAAAACCCTCTTCGTGGCGTCAGACACCTCAAACTGAACCTGTAGACGAAAAGAGTGTTTATTTAGAAACTTTCACCTTTGTGTGGTCAATGCAAACAATTGGGTTGTTTTTTTTAAAAAGATGTTAGCTAAACTGAAAACAAAAACAGCTTCTTTGTAGAGAAACAACCCACAACAATATCTTATCAAAGCACTCGTCCTCAAACTCAAACTCATCTAAGCTGACAAATACGTCCTGTATGTTGTCAACGTTTGTCTGTTGGATATTTGGAAACCTCTGGACCGGACTTAAATTGACCAATTAGGCTTACCAGTGGCAGTTTCTCCTGCACAGCCCTCTCCATTGCAATCTCCACCATATTTGATGATAGGTCCATTCCCAAAACCTCCACACCAAAGTTCTGCCAATCAGAAAACATTGAATCCATCAGCAACTGCAGTGTGTTACATGATTGGTGACTGGGAACTTGAGGGACTATATACAAGTTGTCGTAATTAAATTGTACGGTTTTTGGTATTTGTTTTCCTATAGACTGATTTTGGAATGTCACTGCTTTTGTCTGAAAGCTGATTGGCTCTGGACATCTGGATTCTAGACATCTGGATTCAAATGAATCATTGTGCTGCAGCAAACAAGCAAACTGTGAGTAATATGAGTAAAAGCATTTCTCACCTTTGCCATGTAAAAGTCTCCACCCCCAATACCACAGCCCACATCCAGCACCTTCTGTCCAGGTTTGAGATTCAGCAGGTCCACAAACTCCTGCAGGTTCAAACAGACCAGCAAACAAACAAACAAACAAACAAACACACACACACAGTAGAGTATGATTTAAGATACCATACACGTTCCTGTATTTTCTCAAATTTTTTCTTTTTCTTTTTCCTAATGTTTTCTACCGTAGGATTTGGAGGGCAAAAATGCTGTTTGTCACAAAATGAACAGTAGAAAGCATTGCATAAATCAAATCAAATTATATGTATGAAATACTGTCTGTTCTGTGAATGAATGTGGGCACTTTCTACATCAAATATGAAAGTCTGTTATGTCTTTTCTTTCTGTAACCATCTCTGAGATTTATATATACATGTGTGTCTATCTGATATGGGCCTCAAAACCTGAACTCTGACTCATGCCCACCTTGGTGGTACTGAGCCCTCCTGTGCTCACATATCCCGCCCCAAACATTTTCTCGTAGCGGAGGATTCCACGGTGTGTGTATTGCTGGTTATCCAGAAACTCCTGGAAAGTTTTGAAACCCTGTTCCTGCAACATCACATCCCGCCCAGTTTTCTGTAGCAGCCAGCACACTTGGTTTTGATTCTTCTTCATCTGAGAGAGGTGAGGGGGGGGGGGGGGGGGGGGGGGGGGTAAAAGGAAGTCGCATGAATGAAATGCACAAATTAACACATTAAGAAAAATACAAAAAAGGTCTAAAATGGTTAAAATGTAATGGTGACATATTATGACAGATATCACAACTACATTGAGGAGCATTGTGTAATATATCTGATATTTAATATCTGCAACATAAAATTATAGATAGATAGATAGATAGACAGATAGACAGATAGATAGATAGATAGATAGATAGATAGATAGATAGATAGATAGATAGGAGCTTTATTCATCCCCTTGGGGAAATTCAGGTGTCCAGTAGCTCACACACTGTAGATTAGAGACAATATACAACAAACAGCAAATGGTACACACCGATGCCCAACAACAACAGACAACAAAACAGGTAAAACAGAGGCAATTCACAACAAAATAGGGCATGCGATTGCTTAAAAGCGAAAGTAAAGTAATCCTTGAAGCATTATTGCACTGCATTATTGCATTATTGAGTGCTGTTTTCAGCTGTTGCACATAGTCCAGTGGTTAAGTTACTGCACAGAGATTAGAGACAATACGCAATAAAATTAAAAAATAATACATAAAAAAGAGGTGGGTGGAGTATCAGTTTTCCTTTTTGTGATTTAATGAAATTGGAATTTAAAGCACTTTCTTTAGATTATTCAGTTTACCTTGATATAAGTTTGCACAGTCCTATTTAAGACGGTGTCAAACCCATAGGAGTGTTTCTCTGAGCCCACTGACTCCACCCACAGCACTGATCCCATCACTTGGTTATACTGTGCAGGCGTTCTATAGTGGGTGGGGTTAAAATCTCTCTTACAGTCACCTGAAAAGGACAAAAAGGACCAAGCATTAAAAAAAGAAACCCTGCTGATGCTGAATAGAAATGGTCCCTTTGTTTATGAATAGAAACAATCACTGTATAAAGCCTGTATAAAAGACCATTAACTGAAAAGCACCTCCACACAAATCAGGCATTGTGTTATACAATGTGATGCTTTCTACATTAGCTGAAAGCATCTCTGTTCACATTGAAGGTAAACAGTTTTGTTGTGTATCTCTTGATTTGATGTAAAACATAGCTCAAATGTTTTAGCATTGCCGGGAGAAGTTAGCTGTCACCTGATTGGTGGAAGCAAGATTCTCTGAAGAAGAGGAAGCCACCGGGACGCAGCCATCCCAGCATCTTCTCTGTCAAAGACTTGAGTTCCTCATCACTCAAATACATCAACAGCCAGTTGGAGAAGATCAGGTCAAAACTGCCAGAGAGACGCATTGCAAATTACATACTCATCCATCCAGCCACCTATTCATTTACCCATCTATCAGTTTAACAAGTCTATCAATTATGGATCTAGTCACTCAGTCATTTAACCATCAATCTGCCCATTTGATTATTCATTGACTCATTTGATCAGGCATTCAGTCTCTTATTTACACAATCATCACTTCAGTTCATGAGGATTCAGATAATGGATAATGGAAATGTTCTACAAAAATAAATAAAAATGAGTGAAAGCCCAAATCACTTAAATTTCACAATTCACTGTTTTCATTGTTTTGTTCCTCTATTTTGTTATTATTATTATTTATTCCTTGTACTGATGATGTGTCTTTATAACAGAATACTGAAAGCCAGCACAACATTTTACTTTCACATCGGCCCTTGGCATTATCACCTGTTATTAGGGAAGTTCAACTGGGTGACATCAGATTGGATGAACTCTGCGTTTCCGAGGTGACTGTTGTCCTCTCTGTTCTTTTCCACAAACTTCTCCATGAAGTCCACAGCAGTCACATGACGGGCTTTGCCAATGAGATGAGATGTGTAGCGCCTGGAAAAGTCAAAGGTTACGTTCAATAATGACTGGTAACATGAAAGGGGGAGGAGTGTTTTGTATTAACACTCTTGAATTTGCCCTCACTATCACAGTTTGTTTCTGCTATCAGTTAGTATTGTAGGATACATAAGCATGCTTTGTTATTGCAGTCATCATCAGTGTCTAAATATTATGTTAAAACTGCCAGTCAAGCCAATTAAATGGAAGAGTATGTTCTTATACTCTTGGAAACTACAGCTGTTTTTAGCATAGGGAAGATTAGATAAGATTTTTGTGTTAAATGATTAATTTAAAGATGGAATTGGGGAATATGTGAAGGACTAAGTAAGCTTTAAGATTAGCCCACTGATTTGGTAAATATGTTTTTAAAGTAGCTTTTAAATTAAAACATCATGAAAGGAGAGGAAAAGGTCTTGTCAAATTCTAACACTGGTTTAGTCTCCACACATACACATGCAGTAGTGTTCTGCATAACTACTTGTGGAGGAAGGACTGTCTTCGGATGCTGTCTGAGTATCAGCCTGGAAGAGCCAACTACAACTTGCCAAAAAAGAAATGGGAGATTATATGGACTTCAGGTGACAGAATTTTATACAGACCATTGAGATTTAACTGAAGCTAATTTTCTTATGCAGAGATGGGACTGAGAGAGTGTAAAATCTGTTCCTAGTTTCTGCTGTATTAGCCTGTGCTCTGCACTTGCTTTCTAGGCATAAAAATAATGGCCAATACCACCACATGCTTGCATAAGACAACTAAACAAACAGACAGATTATATCTTAGTGTGATCTCGGTTCAGTTTCAGAAGGTTAGGTGCTGCTGAAATGCTGCCAGAGACCAAAGTCTGACAAAATACCCAGATGAATGAGTCAGTGAAAGGCCAGGGGATGTGTTCATGATTAATTGAACCAAAATACAAGAACAATGCCACACACCCTGTTTACAAAGTAGCCTGCAGATGTAAAGTGTCACAGAGACTAAACGACAACCGCGCTGTTCAGAAGCTAACACACAACACAAAACTAAAAGCACAAAACCACTGTCTACTGGAGAATGATTCTTTTCAATTACTTAAAGTGCTTGAACATGCAATTAATGGACTATCATTACATCTATGGAATAGGGACCTAAAGCAAACAATGATGAGGTCGCAGTACTTTGGCTAATGTTGTTGACATGTTGGCTAGCACATACAGTTTCTCCTGTTCCACTCTTTCTCTTCCACTTTCTCCCAGGTCTCAGCCCTCCCTTTCTCTAATTATCTGTCTAATAGACACACACACATACACCCGAGTGCACATACACAGAAGCTCAAAGGTGAGCAGTAAAACATATACATGCACAGACTGGTCTATCGGACTGCATGTGCTATGAGGGTTTAGGGCACACACACACTTACATAACTGTGTAATCTAAAATTTAGTCTAGCTTCCACTGACTTTGTTCTTCTGAAGGGACTGTTGTTTTGCCACCAGGTCTAATTGATTTTATGATAAGGTCAGACCCTCTCCAAAGAAACTTGTGAATGTTTGTTCATTCAAGGACAGCTGACATCCAGGAGGTCCTGTATAAGGGTCGTCGGATTGTACTGTGTCCCTGGAGTCAAGCCGGGTCAGAGGAATAGATTTTTTTTACTAACAATTTTTACATAATGTAATATGGTTAGCCACATACATGAATATGTTTCAGAGTTGGAGTTGAAGACACTAACAACTAATTTTTACTAGCCAAAAATTTAGGTATAAAGATCAAAACACTTGTGAAACTTGTGGTAGTGTTCTTTCACAGTGCTACCCTGTGCTTTTTCACCACTGAATTTAGTGCGAAAAACTTCTCTGGCTGACCTGAGACTTGCCTCATCTACTTATGTGAGAAGTGAAGAATACACTCACACACACACACACACACACACACACAAAACTGTGTAAGTTGACTGACCCGATGCCTGCTCCCAGCTCCAGTATGTCAGTGTTCTGTATACTGGGCAGCAGTGAGAGAATCTCTGGTAGCTCATGCTGAGTTAGCTCTCTTGCGTTAGAGTCTAACATCATCTCCTCCACGGTGGCACACTGAGAATGCTCCTTCCAGAACTCTGTCATACTGTTCCGCTCTTATAAAAAAAGAAACAGATGCATTAACAGATGAATTGACTAACAGGAATATTGTAGCATTTAATACAGTATGCATTTACTGTATTCATTATTGTATGCATTTTTGTAAATCAGTCTGGGTAAGGGTGTTATCCAAATGAATGAATGGAAACAGGGAGCACTATCACTGTAACTGTCATTTCTGATCATTTAAGACCAGTAAAGTAGTACTGCGGTTTCTTTCTTAATGTTCACGGGTAAAATAAACTCTCCCAATCAGTGCTGGCACTGAGCTGTTGTCACCGTTCCGATTAATAGCAAACAACATAAGCTACTTTTCCCACACTACTGCAAACACAGAGGCAGCCGCTGTTAATTCTCTCCCATGCATTATGCAACACACAATACTAGCAAGACCAGCAAAAGTACTGTTTACTGCCAACTTGTTTTTGTGTTATTTTTGTATATTATGTCATTTTTTACATCATTTCTTTTTGAGGTGGGAAAAATGTGGGGAAATGAGCAATAACCCAAATATTCTTATAATTACAGGAAATGCACAAGTAATTAACTATAATTATCATAACCATATCAGTAACATACCAGTTCAACTTTGAATGTCTAATTTAACCCTTAAATAAGCAGATTGGAACAGCCATTCTTGAAGCATATTCGCAAAAAAAAAATTTTATATAGTGTACTGTGGACATTTCAAGATCAGTGTCACTGTTCTACTTGTTATAGTCATTATTATGAGTAGTTTTCACTACTCCTTTATTTGCGTAAAAACAGCAAAAGGCAAGATTGTGTTGATGTCATGAATCATCATCAGCTAGACCTGTCAATCAAAGCCCATCCCGCAATAGCCAGTTACACTAGCGTCTCTAATGCGCGCAATTCACAGTTCTGTCCCAAGTCTCGCGCACCCAACCACTAACAATTAACAATGAAATAATTCTTAATTACAGTGCATTTAAAAACATCTCTTACCTCTCTCCATGCTTAATGAATGGATGAAAAAAATGTCAATCAAAATGAAATGCTGACCACAACTAACTCAAAGTGAATCGTAGCTCTGTAATATATTAGTTATGAAACTACAGAATATACAGTCAGATGTCGAACACTAAGGCAAGTGTAAGAATAAAATTTCTACTATTTAAAAGGTCGAACTGAAAACTTTGGCTCCCGGCTGTCCTTTAAATAATAAATGACTGTCCTCAGCCTAAAACGACAGGGCATCGGGCACAGATGGAGAACTGACCACTCGGGTGCGCGGAATATGAGGGGAGGGGACAGCACGGGTACGCATGAATAATAATGATACAGCAACCTGGACTTCTGATGTGTCCGGTCCTTCACGTTGGCACGGGATTCCCCTCGTTTCCCTACCTTTAACACATGGAGACTTGAAAATACTGTAGGTGGGATGTGACAGAGCGTGTGTGAAGGTGGGAGGTGTGGAATCCGGATAACCTCGATCCGTGATTGGTGAAATCGAATAGCCTAAAGCAAAGTGCTCAGATAATGGGTTGTAGAATAAGGTTAATTACCTTTTGCCACTAACGTGATATTGCGAAACAGGCGTCCAATGTTTCTATAATGTAAGAAGCAGTCGTCCTCGATTGGAATTGCGGTTTTTCTCCACTCAAAATGTGCTGACGCGTCTCTGTGTAGCCGTGGTATGTGAGAGTGTTGCGCAATATTGCCTCATCCGGCGAAAAAAAAAAAATGAAGCCGGCACTCCAAACACATGGCCTAAGGCAAAAGACTACAACTGTTAAAATCTGTTTGGAATAGATCTATCTATCTATCTATCTATCTATCTATCTATCTATCTATCTATCTATCTATCTATCATTTTGTTTGAAAGTGCAATCAGTTTTGCTTATAAAAGCCAAACTCACCAATTGGCAAATTCACCAATGTAAGATGTTACAATGTCCAAGCTAAACTCTGTTAAGATTGATGTTACACTGGTGATTTTATTGTGTAGGGCATCATTCAGACGGTGAAGATGAAGGTTGCGTCTCATGCTCATGGAGAATGAATATTATTCCTCATACCAGACTGCTAATTTTAAAGGCTATTTTTTGCCATCAAATGAGGTTAGCTACACACACAGACATATTCTCTATATGTGTGTGTGAGACTCTGTAATATATAAATATAAAATTAATATATGTAATTAATTATATATTATTGTATTACATATGTAACATATTATATATGTATGTTTTTATATATATATTTATATATATATTTATATATATATTTCTAGCTATGTATATATATGTATTATATATATGTATGCGCACACACACGTACATATATATGTACATATATATATATAAACAAGTTACAGTTGTACATATAATATGTTAAATACATAATAATAAATCATAATAAATCAGAAACGAGGGACAGAAGCCCTTCTATGATGCAATTTTCAGGGAAAAAGGACACAGTGACCTTGAAGACACTTAAGTCTTTCGTCACTGATAATTTGATACTAAGCACAGTTCCAACAGCTCATTTCCAAAGTTCAGTGTTACGGTAACCTTGTCTGGCAATGGCGTGATGTGGATCAGAGTTTAATGTTTTTTTTTACTCATCTCCCTGAGCAAAGACTGACACACTCCAGCCAAAGCAAACACAGGTGTAATTATTTAACTGTGTACTCCTGAACTCAGAGACCCTCTTTTAGGCCCTGTTTGTTTCTTTCACTCCCTCTCATTTCATGTACACAATATGAAAAAACAGGCTGAGATATATTTTGGACTGCAGCTGATTTTGAGCATATGTAATGTAACTTTATTAAAGAGTGATGAAGAATGAAAAGAATGTACTGTCTGGTGTAGTTGATACTTTGCCTTAAAGAGTTAATATTTGGTGTGATTTTTTTCTGTTCCAAGCTGAGTGCTCTTAGTCCTAAAACACTTGTAAAAAAAACAAACAAACAAACAAACTACCCCATCTAGGTTTTCTTTTCTTTTTCAATGCAGTGTAATTGTGATCAA